>NW_026592510.1:10846626-10934924 GCF_907164565.1 Psammomys obesus | reverse complement strand
CACACACACACACACACACACACACACACACACACACACACACACACACAATCCCCTCCCATTTTTCTCCCATAAGTATCTCTCATTATTTACCTTCTGTACATTCTTGCTTTTAAAGTGTTTCTCACTGGTGACTATGGTGGGGGGGGGGGGGCTCTGAAACCAGGAAATGTTGGGATATAATTCCAGACTGGAAGAGACAGAATGCACTAGGAAGAAAATCAGAGTTTTTATAAAAAAATAAAAACAATATGATTGCTGGCCTTAAAGCAATAACCAAGAGCCTTTCAGAATTGAGTGCTCTTGGTAGATCTTGGTCACTTTCTTCACTCATGCAGTCCTGGATTCAAACCCACATAGTAGGACCACCCACAATGTTTGGGTCTTCCCGTCCCAGTGAACCTAATCAAGACAATCCCCCACAAGCCAAGACAATCGAGCAGTCCTTCGTTAAAATTCCCTTCCCACGTGACTCTAGGTTGTGTCAAGTTGACGATAAGACTATCTATAATAACTCATCAACTCATCTTGGAATAAAGTAAACACTAGCCCAACCACCCCCGACTACATATCTTGCCACGCTTCCCTAGTGGCCTACATATTCTCTGCCTCCATCCTGCTTAGCCAGGATGGCGGTGACCCTGGGTCCCAGGCCTACCCCCTTTTGTGACTTTATTACATTGCTGTGTAATTGTGTTTTGCTGGCTTAGTCATCTAGTGAGCCTCATGCAGACATTAAGCAGTACTACCATACTTACCACTGTGTTCCCCAGAGCCCGTGTCAGTGCTGGGACAATAGGAGATATTTATTGAATGTTGCTTGAATGGGCGTAACTGAAAACAAAAAGAAACCATTTTCCTGCTGGGGTTATGTGAAAATATATTCTAAGATGGAACTTTGCAGGGAAGTCCGTTGTGGGGAATAATGAAATGAAAAGTAGGTCAGTGAAGAGAGAGCGGGAATGGTGGGACGAGTCTAGAGTGGGAGATCAACCTTCAGCATTGTCCCTAATTAAGGTACAGGGCCAGATATTTATACCGCTGGATTAATTATCAAATGCTATTGTTCCTAAGAAAGAAGTGACATGTTGGGTGATTCGGCTGCCGTTGGGCAAGGGCAGCTCCTTGAAAAGATCAAGCTGTGAATCCCCAGTGTCCCACACTCCCAGCAGCCAGCAGCCAGCAGCCAGAGGGAGGAGTGCCTAGATCCAGAGGGCGAACTTTGAATGATGTGCTTGGTTAGGCTCTGCTCCATTTTCCTTTAACCACCAGCTCGCAGCAGCTGTGTGAGTGATTACAGAGTACCCGTCACTCACTCTCTGAGTGTTTGCAAAGTACTCATTCTGTTCTGGACATTAGTCTAGTCCTAGGCGTGCATGGGACAGAATGAAGACCCTCCCTCCTCTGAGAGAATCAAACAATTAGAAAGTTTAAAAGGGGGTGGGAGGGTGCGGAGTGGAGAGTGATGATTAGCAAGTGAACCAAGTGAAAAAGATTCAGAAATGGGGAAGGCCAGAATTTTGAGGAGGGCAAGTGCTGTAAACCAGTCAAGCCTGAGACCTCCTGGGGAGGTGGCATTTGAACAAAGCCACTAAAATGTGCAGCTTTAGCTCTTTCCTGGAAGACAGAACATTTAGAAAGGGTAGGAGCAAGCTTGAGTCAGAACTGTGCTTGCAAAGAAGTGAGAGGCAAAGTGCCTAGTGGAGATGAGGGGCAGTACCAAGTCTTTATTCTGTATTCAGTGAGCTGGGAAGCCATGGGGAATCTGAGTAGAACCTTAACAAGGTCTAGATCTAGTTACATTTCCTCTGACCTTTCTGGTTGCTGTTAGAAATGGGTATGTGAGCAAAAGCACAGGTGCGGGAAGGGGATGTTAAGGGGATGTTGATATATTCCAGTCACCAAGTGATGGATATTTGGACAAAGGTAATAGGGTTGAGCTCTCAAGATGTGATTAGATTTAGGAAATACTTTCAAGTTAGAGCTGGCAGACTTGGCTGTTGGACCAGATCTTGAGTTATGAGAAGAGAGGAGCCCAGTGAAAGGCCAGTGTGACCATTTTACCGGTGGGAGAAAAGGCATCTCAGCGAGGAATGAAGTGTTTACGGAAGAAAGCTAGGAATTTAGCTTCGGCCATGTAAAGTTGGAAATTCATGTTGAACATTCCAACAGAGAAGAGTATATGCAAGAGTATACACAGGGTCATGCCTCAGGCTGGAATATAAGAGCTGTCTGCACAGAGATGACAAGGGAAGCCAGGGAACCAAACGAGATGGTCGATAGAGTGAGTCTGAGGGGAAAGGGGAGCAAGTTTAAGCACTAAAAACCCTATGCGCTACACACATGACATTCTACTATGTGGCACAGCCTTCTACAGCACTCTCTGTGAACCAACAGAACCATGTGCAGAGACGTCTCCTGGCCGAGAGAACTTGGTCTTGAAGATGAGATACACACATGCGCGATTATCAGCTACATTATTCATTGTGGGAATTAAATGATTGATATCAAGTCTTTCCAGATTGGTCTTATCCTCATGTAGCTGTTCCCTTTCAGTGGGAGGCATCTACTTCCCCACTCTGCCATGGCCCTGTGCCTTGCCCCATTCAGCCATAACTGAGTGGCTGTGATGCAAGCAGGGACGTCAAATATGCTCTGACAAGACACTTCTGGCACCAACGTGATAAGCAAGAGTTTGGGTAGCAGGAGCCTCCAGCCTGGGACTCGGGATAAAATGCACAGAGCACAGCCACCTCAGTCGTCTTATAGGCAAGCAAGAGAGAAATAAATGCTTCCTGTTGTATGACACTGTGATTCTATAGCTGCTGGCTATGCAGAAATAGCTGACTGAGGCAGGACTGACTTATTAATTGTGTAGCTTTGTGGACTCCGTTACTTCATCTACCGAAAGCGGATTGAGTATGCCCTCTCTCTGGGTGTCTCTCTGTCTCTCAGTTGTAATGAAGATTAAGTAACACAATAAATGCAAAAGTCCTGACATAGCACCTGGCATGACACGGATGCATGTTAAACGTTAATTAACATCCTCTGATCCCTCTCCTCCACTGCTGATGGTCAATAAGGACCTTCCACACTAGAACTGGTTCTAAGTCATCCCCGGCAAAGAGAAGAAATGGGTCCCCACGTTGTTTTGGCAGTGGTCCTCATAATTTAGAATTTCTACGCTAGCCACAGCAATGTAATTTCTTGGGTTTCTTGAAAAACAACTGGAATCAGAAAAGCCAACAGAGCCCACCCCGTTGTTTCTTCTTGGGACTTACTATCTTTAGAAATATAAGCCTATTTCAGCATCACGCTTCTGGCACCCCGGGCCCCTTGAGAAATAACCGGCTTCTGTTTATGACGAGCCGGAATGCATGTGCATGCGCACACAGCGCATCGTACACACTGCCCTTCGTCAACCTGGGCTTTTGTTCATCAAAATAATAGCAAGTCGGTGGCATAAAGTCATTCGCTGAGAAATAATTCATTACAAACAAAATCATCCAAATGCCAGTTCTATGGCCCAGAATGACCTTCAAAGCAATAGCCCCCAAGACCCACCTGGAAGCAGTCAGTGGCAGTAACTCCAACAATGCTTACTGCCTGGCTGGGCTGCCACTGACCCTGGTGGAGCCTTTTTGTGTCTCTACTTTCTTCAGCTGACCTTTAATCCTTACAAGCAGGATGCAAACAGTTCACCCAGTCAAGTGGCTTTATTTGAGCTCCTGGTGATGGGCTGGATGACACCTTGCTAAATGCCCATGGCTCTTTAGACAAAGCAAGAAGTCTGAGCAAGGCCATGGGAGTGCTTTTGTGCAGATCTAGGGCAGCTAGTCCATGGAAACATTTAATCAAAGTATTAAAAGGGAAGTCTCATTACAGACCTGAATCCCTGTCTGCAGAAATAAAACATATGAGCGTCCATTTTCTTAGCTCCATAAAGAATGGCAAAAATAAAATAAAATAAACTCTGCTTATTGTTGGAATTTACCCAAGGGTTAAGGCCAAGATAGCAAGAAAACTCTTCCTGGTTTGGCTCCATGTGGGATGCCACCATTGTCCCTTGGTGCATTCTGCAAAAACATTTGGTGTTCCCTAGGAGGTGCAGAGAACGTGATGTCTCCAGTGCTAGGGGCCATACTGTCCAGGAATTTCACATGACTACCATCTCAGAAAACACAGCTTATGCCAAGATTGGGTCCAGGGCTGGAGCTAGAAATCCCCATGACACTTGAGTGGCTTTTAGACTTTACCTCTTTTCCTAGTATCTCTGCACAAGTTTACCTTTCTCCTTCTTAATACTATTCTCAATACCCTAAGTGGGTGCTGGATCTCTTCAAAACATTTTAGAATGGAAAACAAAGAGTCTTTATCTTCCACTTTTGGTGGAAAAACTTAGATTGGGACAAGACAAGGAGAAAAATGCAAATTCCTATCTCTGAATAGTACCCTGCCACAAGGGAATTATTTTATAATTTCTGGAATACTTGAATCCATTCAAATAAGGATAAAGCAAGTAACTGAGATTTGGACACAGACAATGGTAAAAAGAAAACTGGAGACAGAGCTTGCCTCCTTCATGGAGCACAAGGAATTGTCATATACTGTTTTCCAGAACTTAAAAGGCTGAGGCAAAAACTTGTGTGGATAATTTCACAAGAAATCCACTCTCAGAAAGCCAGAAAAAAGAGGAAGAAAGAGCAACAAAGACTGGAGGAGAGCTAAGGTGACTGCCTCAGAATTGTGGACTGTGCCCTAAAAGCCTGAATAAACTCCACTGTAGGATGATGTGTTAGGGGGATACCCATGCTTCTTCACCCCTCACTGATCAAACTCACCTCGTAGAGTCTGAATGTATCCCTCTAAAATTTATAAACTGAAACCCTAATCACCAAAGGGATGGAATTAAGAGGTCAGGTCTTCGGTAGGTGATTGAGTCAGAGTCGAAGTCTTTACAAACAGGATTAGTGTCTTTAAGAAAGGCCCTGGAGAGTCACCTTTCCTTTCTCCTATGAGAACATAGCATATTCATGGAATCAGACAGAAATGGACCTCACAGAATACCAGATCCATGGGCACCTTGACTTTGGATTTCTCAACCTCCAGAGTTGTAAGAAATTAGTTTCTATTGTTTATAAGCTACACAGTCTATGACACTCTGTTTTAGCATTACCCATCGGTAGTTTCCAGTTGTGTGTGATGGGTGCAAATTGCAGTATTGCTGTCATCTATAACTTGATGTCACCTGAGAAGCCCTGGGCTGGAACCCAGAAGCTGTTGGTATTACCTATGTGAGGATAGCTGGAACACACAGAACTGATGACCTCAGAAACTCCTGGAATGAAACACAAATGAAGGGAGAAGCAAGTCAAGCCTTACCAGTGCGCAAGGTAGATTTGTGAGAGGCACAGTGGTAGGAAGAGGCAATGCCAGACATACTAGGAGAGCTGGCAGCTGTGCAGTATAGGTTACATATGCAACATATAACATACACAACAAGACAAAAACATTTAAGTACCTAAAAGACAAAATGTACCACTGATAGTAAAAACGCATTTAACTTGTATGTTGTCATCTTTAATTTTAAACTATAATTGCATCTATCAAAAATACTACTTATTGATTCATAAGGATTTATTGAGTTCCCCAATCTGGCAGTGAGCAAAATGCTTGATGCCCTATCCAAGATGATGCCATCTGTTATTTAATTTAAATATGATTATATCATCTCCTCCCTAATCTCATGTCTTCCCACCCCACTCACTCTCAAAGTAATGGCCTCTTTTTCTTTCTTTGTTATTGTTACACATACACACATATAAAAAAATTATATAGATGTAACCTGTATATATACATGTATATATATATATATATGTATAATATGTTATACATAATTATATATAACCTATATAACATACAATTATATATATATAAACATGATGAGTATTGCCTGAATGTATATGATTTTAGACCTGACTACTTGGTAATGGGTAACCAATTAGTCAATTAGGGGCTTATTCTTAGGGAAGACAGTTTCTCTCTCTCTCTCTCTCTCTCTCTCTCTCTCTCTCTCAGCAATTGTTAATTGCTTGTAGCTGTTCATCTAGATGTGTAGCCTTGTAAGATTTCTCCCATCCACTTGGAATGTCAACTGGTCTTCTACTTGTTTAGGACTTGTTTAGGCAGCCGTCTTGATGAGATTTCATGAGTACAGCCTTCCTGTCATATCTAGAAGAAAAAAAAATCCTCACAACAGCCTTCCTGATCTTCTGGCTCTTAATCCCCCCCCCTCCTTCTTCAATGTCTGCTGAGTCTTAGATGTAGGAATTGGGCTATAGATGTATAAACTGTGGCTGGGCACCCCACACCCAGTATTTTAAAAATTCTTATGAAGCGTCTAAAATTCCCTTGAAAGTTGGCATTGAACTTTTTTATCTCTAATCATCTCACCTTTTTTGTGGACTTAGATTGAAACTGTTTAGACACAAACAAAAACATTCAGATCAAGAACTGGTAGGTAATTGTTGGGCAAGAGATCTCAGCATCATAAGGAGGGAGATCTCTTGGGAGTCTAGAGATGTCAGTATCAAAAAGAGGGAGATCTCAAGGGAATGGGTCTTTTTGAAAGATGCAGAAATTACCAAGTGGGCGCAAACATTTTCAGTGCAGTTTGCAGGCATTTTTTGAGTCTTCCCTCTCTCTAACGTGAGGAATGTTCTTTTGGAATAAACAGCAGGGGATGTGCTCAGCTACTCGCTCTATAATCATCATTCTTCTCCCATGACATATCAGGAGACTATGACAGCCCCAAAGATGATGACATTTTTCTCAGTTAAGAATGATGATGGAAATAAAAGGGATTACTCCTTGCTCAAAAAGTATACAAGCAGCTTTATCGCCTCTTTCTAAATGGGGGAATTGCTCCCACTGGAAAGTTCATAGGACAATTTATTGTCTTTGAGAAAGTTTAACAGAGATAATAGGCCATCATCACCCACAGAACTCTAAAATTTGAACTGAAAATTTATATGTTTTTAAAATTATGCTCTGATCAATCCAGTTGTCTTTTCAACCAAAATCAGCATACATGTCAAACAGGATACCTGAGAATTTGTGAGATTTCATGTTTCCATTCCATGTATGAGGAAACTCAATCATAGCTGAGGTCATTCCATGGATTAATGACTGTGGAGTGTCTATAAAGCCAAGGTTTTTTTTTTTTTTCTGTGTACAACCTTTCCCAGAAGAGATATTAAGCATAATTTGAACAATTTTTTTTTTTTTTTTTTTACTATTTTCTCCTTGGTCATACAGAGTAAGCTCTCTCTATATAGAAAACCAGCTCTGCCTTGAAGTCTACTTACACAAATTATTTCATTGCTCACCAAACCAACAAAAACTACTGCTCATCAATATTTATTGAGGTTCCCTATTCAGAACCTCAGCTCAAACACGATTCCACCTCCACTCCAACAGCCTCTGTTTGAACACAGCAGTCTTTTTGAACAGGGATATTTTTTTTGTCTTGTTTTGTTTTGTTTTTTTCTTTCTTGTGAAACTCAGTTCCACAAACTGGGTTACTTATTAGTTGGTGATTAGCATTAGTCCAAGCACAGTCCTCTTTTATTTTAATAGGACGATGAGTGTGTAAAACCCTTCATGCCAGTACAGAATTATAATTCAGTGTCGATGTTATAGTTTGACTTGTGCACCCTAAAAATTGTGTGTCACTGTCTTAATATCTAGCCCTTCAGCATGAGACCTTATTTAAAAATCAGATCATTATGAGTAAACTTAGTTAAGGTAAGATCTTTAAGGTGTGTCATAACCTAATAATTATCTCAGGGTCTTAGTTATTTTTCTATTGCGGTGAAGAAACACCATGACAAAGGCAACTTATAAAAGAAAGAATTTAATTGAGGGCTTCCTTACAGTTTCAAAAGGTAAGTCCATGACCATCATGACAGGAAGCCCATATGGCAATAGACAGGCATGGTACTTGGAGTAGTAGCTGAATGCTCACATCTATCTGATCTACAAGATGGAAGCAAAGAGAGCTAGTGAGACTGGACCTGGTATGAGCTTTGGGAACCTGAAAGCCCACCCCAAGTAGCACCTCCTTCAAAAGACCACAGCTCTTAATCCTTTCCTAAACAGTTCCACCAATCAGGGAACAAGCAATCAAGCATATGAGCCTATGGAGGCCATTCTCACTCAAACCATAGTCTGTTAGAGCCTAATGGGAGTGCGGTCCTTATAGCAAGGGAGAATGAACATAAAGGTAGTCAAACACAGACAGAAAATAGGTAAAGAGACACAAGGAAAGCGAATAGCTGACCCCCTCTTGACAGCCGTCATAGGAACCAATCTTGATTTAGAACTTCCAGCCTTCAAAATTGTGAGACAATAACTCCATTGCTTAAGCCACTGAGTCTGCGGTGCTTTTGAGGCAGCCCTACAAAACTAATGCCAGATGTAGCGTATTTCACAGCATTCTCCTTCCTGGCCCATCTGCCTGACTTCCCTTTACAATTAGCATATCCAGTCTCAGCATTCTTTCATCACTATTTAGACACAAACATACACACACACATGAAATATGTTCTTCAAATTTGTTTCATTTTGAGTTGTACAAAAGGATCCTTAAGGGCATCTCAGGGTACGTCTTCTGAATCTTCTGAATCTTGCTTTGTAGATTCAAAATTATTGACTGATCGATCCACTTGGGTAGAGCTGTAGCTTGTTTCTTTTACTGTCGGTTGTTCCATAGAACAATGATACCACAGCCTTCTCATTAGGTGGCCTCAAAGTGGTGTAGGGAAGGCAACCCAACTCTCATGCTCCTCCAAACAGCTACTCCATGGCCCAGAACCCAAAACCTCCTGTAGTAATGACTGTTCCACCTTTGGCCTTTGGAGATTTGGTTCTGTGGTTCTGTTGTTCTGTTCTATGATTGGACTCTCTTACTTAACCTCACAAAGGCCAATGACAGAGCAGAGACTCCTGGGAAGGGGTAGATGAGAAGGAAAAGAAAAGTGCAGTAGACACTGGGAAGAAGATACTAAAATCCCTTCACTCTCCCTGACTTGCCTCCTCAGGAAAGCTGAGCTCTGTCATGTGGGTAACCTTGACTGGAGGGTGACTCCCCAGATCTTTCCAGCTTGATCTGTGGGCTGATTTCTTCTTCTTTCAGGAGTGTTTGTCTAGGAAGGGATTTGGGGCTAAACAGACCATAACTGAGATAGAATTATCTCCTGAACTAAAAGTTAGAAACTCCTAGGCATACACCTGAAAGATGCTCTACCATACAACAAGGACATTTACTCAACCATGTTCACAGCAGCTTTATTCATAATAGCCAGAAACTAGAAACAAAACCCGGATATCCCTCAACTGAAGAATAGATAAAGAAACTGTGGTTCATTTACACAATGGAATATTACTCAGCCATTAAAAACAAGGAAATTATGAAATTTGCAGGCAAATGGATGGAACTAGAAATGATCATTCTGAATGAAGTAACCCAGACCCAGAAAGACACACATGGTATATACTCACTTATAAACAGATTTTCATCATATAATGCAGGAAAGACCCCAAGAAGATAAGTCCAATGGGCATCTTAGGCTTCATGTAGGCTCACTAGTTAGGGGAGTGGGGATACTTCTGACACTAACTATGTTGCCTGGTTTTTGATCACTTTCCCCTGATGGGACTTGCCTACCAGGCCACAGGGGAGGAAGATGAACTCAGTCCTCATGTGAATAGATGAGCTGGGGTATCTGGGTAAGGGGCTCCCTTATTCTGAAGAATAGCAGAGAAGTGATGCTGCAGGTAGGGTGGGACCAGGAGGAGAGGAGAGACGGGGCCTATGACTGAGGTGTAAATTGAATTAATTAAAAAAAACAATTAAAAAAAAGATTAAGACAACAGACCTGATAGAGCTGGGAACTGGGAACAGCCTGTTTCCCCTCTCCAGACCCACTCCCCATTTTAAAAGATGATTTTCATCTGAAACTTTCCACATTAACAGTACAAAACAATCAGAAAATATGACTTTCCTCAACCATAAAACCAAACAGCCCTGCTTTCTATGCAGGCATGTTTTAGACTTCACTAACAATGGTGACCAGGCTTTTGCGTGTTCCCTTCTGAATGAATTTAGGCTTGGCCACAAGACATCCTTCTAATCAATGAGAGCTGAGTCTGAGGCTAACGGCGATGTTGAGAGAGAGTTTTAGTTAATCTGAAGAGGGGCCATACAGAGCTCTGCTCCCTCGGGCTCCCTTTCACAGCAGCCTTGCGGCCAGATCTCCAACAAAATGGAGCCAACAAGAAACCTGGGGCAGCAGGCCTAACATAACGAGCCACTGAATTCCAGAAGCCGCCTCTCCTTAGATTCATATTGTGCCAGAAAAACTGATCTTTCTACATTTACACCAGTGTTCCTCAAGGTTTCTGTTGCATGCAGCCAAAAAAAAAAAAAAAAAAACCAAAAAAACAAAACAAAACAACAACAAAAAAAAAACATTACTGAGCAACACAGCTGGGCTCAACTTCCTGAGAAGTGGGTGCAAATGAGCCTAAGGACTGCATGCTGGAAACCTGCTTCTGGAGGAGAAGGGATCTGCATATCTAATCTCTGGAACATCTCAACTCTTTAGATAGGTAAACTGAGGCACAAAGACGAAAAGTGTTCTGTCTGCAGTTCCCAAACTGTGGCAGGAAATCTCCATGTGGAAAGCACTAACCCAAGAACACATGTTTAATGGAGAAGGTGGCTGGGAAGGGTGGATAAAGCCTGCAGTCCCCAACTCCCTCACTTCCCCTGTTTTGGCTCACTTATCTGTTCACTGGATCATTTGATCACGATTTGACTCTCACTCAGGCAAAAGCATCTCCCATCCCAAAACTCACATACTGCTTCTATGACTCTGCCATGAAGCAATAGCATCATTCTTCAAAAATCCTATGAAATAACTTTGATTTAAATGCTTCTCAGGTATTGGGAGAAAACCCTAAATGGTGGCGGTGGTGGAAGTTGGAATGAGGCATTCCTACATGTGGATTTTCTCTCTTTTACAAACACCCTTTACCCTACAAACAAGCTCACACTCTGCGGAAAAGTATATTCTTGGAATGTAGTCTGCTGGGAAAGATGACCAAGAAATGACATATGGTACAAAATGATCTAATCACTAAGGGAACAAATATGGAGTGCTTGGCTTTAAGGGTAGGAGTGGGGGAGCTGAATCCCTTTCTCCCTGCATAGGGCACTGCTATGTTTTTCTAGTTTAGTTCCCACTGAGCAGACTCAATTCATTCTGTTGTCTCTTCGCTTGGTTGCCAAAGTGTTGGAGAAAACTTCACCCCACTAACTTTGCCACAGCAAAAGTGATGGAGATCATGAATGTTTATAGAGCCCGCATTAAAGTTTAGGTTCCTGTTCTAGGAGAGTGTTTCTCACGGCTATCTAACCTGTAACCATCAATTGTATCACAAAGAACACATTTCTGCACGTGGACCCTGTTGTTAAATAGATGCATTTGAAGGTAGAGTTCACAATAACGAGTTATGCCTCAAGGATTTGGAAGTACTGAAATTGTAAAGGACAAGAGAACAAAGACCACACTCATGGAACAAACCTAGTATATACAAAGACATTTCAGACATGAGATATCTTCAAGCCAGGAAGACTAAACTATGGGGATAATAAAGACAAAAATCACATCCTGAAAAATATCAATCAAGAGGACAGCTTCCAGAATGGAAACACAGACAATAGAAATTACAAAGACAAATTTTGGGTTGCCTAGACAGATTCACTAGGAGAGAAGGGTCTTTTTCAACGAACCTTTAATATCCAGATTTTACTGGTATACTGCCAAATGAAGATAAACTATTACATTAATCCAACATACCATTTGGTTTTAAAATCGCCTATCTCTTCTTTTTCATAACAAGTATTTCAGTACCCAAGATAAATGTTCTCAAATACAAGTTAATTAAGGTTTTAATTTTCTGGTTTTAGATGTCACAACTAGATAGTTCAAGTTTAGTCTCTCCCTGAAAAACACTTGATTTCAAAGGGTAGAAGCCCAGTTTCATACACATGAGAGACTGAGGACTGTGCCCGCACTGTGGCAAGCTCCACCTGGAGGCCTCACTCTGTTTACTGTTCCTGTGACCTTGGGGAGGGACCTTGGGTGCCTTGTTAACTTCAGCCTTCCCTGGACTATTGAGTTTTAGTTACTTCCTGAACCTCTCAGCAACTTCTCTCCTCCCACCAAGAGGGACTATTTCTGTTAGGTCCAAAGGAAGCTTCCATTCCCAAAACTCCAAAATACAATCCAAATATCCAGAAATGGACTCAACCTGGGCGATAGAAGGATTTCTGGTAGTTAGATGAAGCCAGCATTCCTCAAGAACCTACGGAACTGGTTCCCCTCTACCAAAGAGAGTCATTTTCCTTAGCCCTGGACAAATGTCTCTCTGTGGTGCTCCATGTCAAAGCCCACGCAGGCCTCCAGGCTGCCTCACTATCACAAGTAGCTGTTACACATCTCAAAGTCTATGCCAGCATCCTGGTATTCCCTCACCTCCTTCCCTACCCTAAATTCCCTTCCAGATCAATGGCTTCCTTCCCCCACCTACTCATTCTCCTTATTACCCTGCTAGTCTTGATAGGTCCTCTCTCTCTCTCTCTCTCTCTCTCTCTCTCTCTCTCTCTCTCTCTCATATCTGCAATAAAAATCTTTCCCCTACCCATACCATGGAGTGGTCACATTGTCCGTTTATATAGTTCCCATTGGTACACAGCATAACTGTGGTGAGGCAGAGATCCTGATTTGTCCTTGCACCTTGCTGTTCTGTCAAAGGAGAGACCTAAAGGATGGGAAATCCCAAGGCCATCTGCTGAAGGCATCCTAGTTGCTAGGAGAAAGGGGACATAATGCTACCAAGAGGAAGAATGCGGCAGCCACCCTTCCTGCTACCTAGCTCTTGAAGTTAACTGAGTAAAGATAAGTTCTAAAGTAACTGAACACCTGATTAGATGCGGCCTCCCTGCTAACATCCCAGCTGTTCCTTCTGGCCAAAGGAAGGGTTCAAGCCCATTATGAAATTCATGGGTAGGGAAGGCGAGCACTAATTTGTTGCATTTGAGACCTTTAAAGTTTATCATCAGTAAACATTGTCTAAGGCTAAAGGAGTTGGATCTCCAGCTGAAGATGTTAGCAGTTATTATTCTCAGATGTTGTTATTTGTGTCGTTCACACACTGAGGACACAGAGACTTCAACTGACTGACTGATCATTAATAGAGACAACCCATTGATGTTGGTGGCAACTGGATGGGGAGCTAAAGCATTGGCAGAGGAAAGTATGGAGACGTGATCTGTGTGGTGAACATAGAACGAGGAGACCAGGAAACTTCAATGGACTTTGGTATCACTGACAAACAGTGGGGTTGAATATTTGGTGCCTATGTTATTCTCGAGGGTTTCATCTGCAAAGCTAATAAGACTATGTCCTATATTAACCATCCTTTATGAAACAAGCCAATCCCAAGCAGCAAATAGGAAATCTAAGCAAGTTTTGCTGGCAAAGGAATACCTATCATTAACCAACTATGCTTGCTTTATGTAAGCAAGTAGAAATTAAGCCACGTCCAAAAACCTATTGAACATAGACACTTAGAAAATAAAATAAAAATAGAATTGGAAAGGAGGGCTTACATGAAGCATGCAGAACACAGAAGTCCAGTGAACAGGACTAGCACAAATGCTGCCTTGAATTTTCATAGCAACATCCCATAGGTAGGTACACAAACACATGTGAATATATAAAGAGGGGAACATGTCCTGAAAGCAATTTTCTCAGCATGGAAAGAAATCATTTCTCAGTGTGGAAGACAAAGAGGATTATCGTGATGACAGCCCCTTGGAGAAATAAAAGTCAGATCAGACAATAGGTAAAACTACCCACTCTATTTTTAAATTAAAAATTACTAAGATGAATGTAGTTTTGGAGTTGCAGGGAAAGGAATGAAAGGCGCTCTTTCCATAGCCCATCTGGTCAGCAAGTGCCTTCTGGCCCAAGATGACTGCATCTAAGCTGACACAAAATTCTTTCAGTTATTTTGATGCCTGGCTCCCTGACATATCATACAAGGGCCCATTGTGGGGGAAAAAAAAGGATTAGAATATGTTATGGGACAAAATGACAACATATAGATTGAAGGGGGTATGGCTTTAATTTTGGAAGGGATGGTTACTAGGCTCCATTTTCAAAGTGAATTTGGCAGATGGAGAGGAGCTAAGTCCTGTGCCTGCAGGATTCAATGGATGGACTAAGCTGCCACACCAACCACCTGGATGACTCCAAATAACCTGGCAAGCCTCTACCAAAATAATCTCTAAGAGGGCATGAAAAAAAATAATGGAGTGCAGATTTTAATTTAGGAGAAAATTTTGTGTCTGACAAACCTGGAAAAAAAATGATAAGTGATTGGTCTGCGGGCAGCAGCCCTTTCCCGACTATTAGATACCCATCATTTGTAATCAAAATACATAGATAAGTCTTAGTACTTCTACTCATGTTGGGGGTTGGTCTGATGCTATATGTATAAATGCTAAATTCTGGGCCCCAACATCTGGTTGCAGTCCAGACAAGTGCATTGCCACATACACCAAATAATGTGTAAATCTTGCTCCTCAGTTATATCTACTTGGTTAATATAGAAAGGCTGGACGCCTATAACTGGGCAGAAGAGAGTTAGGTGGGGTTTTATTTCCTGGGCTTGGGCATGGTACTTTTCAGGTAGGGACCATGAAAAGGGAGAAGGAAAGGAGAGAAAAGAAGAGGATGGAGAGAGAGGATGTGGCCTGATGAAGCAGATCCAGCCCAGACGGAACGAATATTGGCAGCCAACCTGGGGTGTGTGGCTGAGAAGTAGTCAGACAAGCTCAGAAAAACTGGTATAAATTGGATCTGTCCAGTTGTGCTGCTAAAACTTTAAATAAATAAATCACTAGGTCTCTGTCTTAATTGGGAGTTAGCTGGGGTAAAAGGGTTCTTGGGAATTAATAAATTTTCTACAATTTACTCAGGCATTCGTTAGGGGCAGAAAGTTCCTCAGATTACCGTGAACTTCAGAAAGAAAACCCTCTCTCTTGCCATGTTTTGTTTTGATATTGTGTCAGAATGCAGAAGTGCTCTTTTTAAACAATAAGCTTGGTCTCTGCCTGTCTCTAATTACATGGCTTGAGTCATCACATTTACATGGGTTACTTCTGATTTGACAAACTGCCAACTCTGGAGCCTTGCTTTCCCAGAAGTCTTTCAGAAATATCTTCCCTGTTAACTATATAATCTTCTTGCCTGCCCATGATTAAACCTTGGCAGTGGTGGTGCACAACTTTAATCTTAGTACTTGGGAGGCAGAGGCAGGTGGATCTCGGTGAGTTTGAAGCCAGTCTGGTCTACAGAGCCAGTTTCAGAATAGCCAAGGTTATTCGGAGAAACCCTGTCTTGAAGTCTGAAGCACCCCCCCCCCAAAAAAAAAAAAAAGCTTGGCAATTTGAAAGGCTCTTTCTGTTGTGATCCTAGGGAGGAGAGAAGATGAAAGATACATGCTCTCCTTCACAGATACTCTACATTCTACAGCAGAGATGTCAAATTATCTAATCTAAGTAATTCATTCTACAGATGATGAGGAAGGTGGTTTGTAAGGTTTGTGCATAAAACATTATCAGGCTACCTTTATCCCACAATGCAGCATATCCTTCAAAAACTCCTTTTATTGAAGTAGTATTTGAACATGAAAATGAAATACAAGGGTTGTCTATAAATAGCAATGGCCGTTTTGGTTTGAGAAAGTATTCATTGACTTCTCACTAAGAAAATTAAGAATTGTGTTTACTTCAACGCCCCCTCTTCTCCTTAGATTTTTCTGTTGTTCTTCTGCCTACAGTGCTTTTTCTTAAGTTATCTTATTTATTATTCTGTGGAGGGTATTGGTGTGGGTGTCGTGGCACATATGTGGCTATCAGAGGATAGCTTGCATGAGCTGGTTCTCTCCACCCTGTAGGTCTCAGAGACCAAACTCAGGTCATCATGCTTAAATGAGAATATCCTACCCAGAGTCTGCCCTGTTGTCCATATCTCAACTCCTAGTCTCAGCTCCAGATATTTTCATTCTGTTCTGAAACTGCCATTGAAGAGAGCACTCTCTTACTTTTAATGAATTGGCTATCAGAAATGAAATTAACAGGTAAAGTTGCTTCTTCGCTCATGCAGAACCAACTATGTTCTAGGGTTATATTGCTTTCCCAGGCACGTTGAAGGAAATGATTACCATGCCATACAAGGTAAAGTGGGCCTAGGATTTAGGTCAACTGTAATCTGTGACACCTCATCAAAAACTACACATGATGCCACAACTAAGTTTGCTTCCTATTTTGACCATTAGTCCTATATATTGTGATGTTTCCCTCTCATTATAGTCATATATTTTTTTCTCAAAGAACTGTATGTTTTCCTCATTATATTCCCTAGACCCTTCTTTCTTATACTTAGGAATTGTTCGTTCTTCCTCTGGAAGATGGTCTTAGAATTCATTGACTTTCCATATAAAGTACATCAATGGCTTTCAAGGCCTTTCTCAGCCTGTGATTCCATTGTATCACTCAAGAAACAAACCACTCTAGGTAATTAAAGCAAGGGTGGATTCAATTTGAGTCACTCATTACAATGGACTGGAAGGACCCAATGAACAAAAGATATTAGGTGTTTTGACCCAGGAACAGCACCGGCAGAGACCCACTTCCATCCTTGTAGGACCTCCAGAACTCACACTCCTCTTCTCTGACAAGAAGCCATTAAGTCTTCATTTTCCTTGATGTTGTAGGGTTATTCCCACAGATACAATTGGAAGTCATGTCAATGAGTCTTTTCAATTATGCTAAAGTTACTGCAGCTGCTGCTAGAACAGGCCCTCTACCCCACTACCACCACCAAACTACTGCTAGCTTCTTTTGTAATCCTCTCTTTGTGTGAATTACATTAGAATCCAGCTGGTTGTAATGTCTCAGAGGGGTGATTTTAGACTTCAAGTCCCAGAAGTGAGAAGAGTGAATAGAAGATCAGTGTGAAACTTAGTACCTCCAAAACATACATTTTGGGCAGGGCTGAAGAAACTGCTCAGTGGTTAAAAGCAAGAACTGCCCTTTTGGAGGACTGAAATGTGGTTCCTAGAACCTATACTGAGCAGGTCACAACTGCCTGCAATTCCAGCATCAGGGAATCTGACACCCTTTTCTGTCTTCCACGGGTACCTATATTCACGTTCATATATCCACACACAGATACATATACACGTAATTTAAAAAATGAAACTTTATTTTAACAATCTGGAACATATTTGGGTTATGTGATGGTTAGATTTAATTGTTAACTTGACAAAATTTAGAGCTACCTGGGAAATGGGTCTCTGGGCATCCCTGTGGGGAGGAATCATCTTAATCACACTGGTTGATGTGAGAAGATTCAACCGCCATGGGTGGCACCATTCCCTAGACAAGGGACGCTGGGGTGGACTGTGGAAGAGCGAAGAAAGTAAGCTGAACACCAGCAGGTTTGTATTCATTATTCTTTTCTTCTGAATACAGAAATAATGTGACAAACTGAGTCACACTCCTGATGCCCTGACATCTCAACCATCAGAAACTATAATCTAGAACAGTGAGCAAAATGATGCTTCTACCTTAATTTTTCAATGGGGTATTTTATTTTAATATAGCAACAGCTAAAGAAATTAAGACAAATTGCATCTACCACTTTTGCATCTTATTTGCTGTTTGTTTGTTTAGAGAAAGCGGGGAGGGAAGGGGAAGTTGTTTAACAACTTTTAGTTCCTCGTTAATTCCTTAGAAATTATACCTGGAAAGTAGAATATTCTAAGATATTCTATGTCACAAAATGTTTATGTTTTTATATTTTCTCTTACATTCTATCATTTGTTTGGCTAAGTACATTGTTAGATTAAAATTAGGAGATATCACTCTGTTGTCTCCAAGAACAAGATAAAATCATTTTTTTAAGTTAGTTGGTTAATGACCTTCTATATTAGAATGACTGGCTAGCATCCTGTGCCAACTAGCTTTTGCTGCATATTAAATCACCCCCACACTCCCTGACCTGAAGCAACTCTTTCTCATAATTTGTCCCCTAGTGAGATGTGCTTTATAATGGACCAAGTTTACCGGACCTCCATTCTAAGGCTGTTCCAGGGGTCTGGCCTGAAGATCAGAGTATCTGGTCTAAAGAGAAGGAATATGTCTAATTTTAAGTGGCTTGTCATTGTTCCATGTGGCACTGAATCATCTTATGGGCTGGCAGACATTCTCATGACAGCCTCAGCCTCCCCATGACTTAGAAGAGCATGCCTCAATGCAGGTTCTCCTAGGCTTCCATGGTGCCACTCTACTGTCCTGTCAGCTAAATCAAATCAGCTGGAATCACACTGGTTAAAGAAAGACCTAGCTGTGGACCTTACAGACTTAAGAAATGAAATAAAAGTAGAAAAACCAATGCTATAAAATTTTCTGCAGACAGACTTCCTTTACAAAAGATTTCTGCAAACAAGTCTAGTGTTAATTCATTTCCATAGCCACATCATTGCGTGTTTCCTGTGTGCTATAGATACAAACATGACTAAGACATAGTTTCTGAATTACGGAGGTCACTGGGGTGAGGCATCGTCACACAAGTAACCTTTAATTAAGATAGCTGCATGAACTCACCTCAGTTGAGAAAGACACAGCAAGTAAATTAAAAGTGCTCACGGCATGACATTTGATGAAAACCAGCAAACCCAGGCTTAGGCAACTGGCAACCTTTTTGAATTCCAAATGCAAAGAAAGAAAACCCTGTAAGCGTAGGGAAAATTAAAAACAGGAATCATCAAAACAAAAGGATATCAGGTTGACCCAACATTGCCCTGCAACACTCTGTGAAAAAAGTTGAGGAAGTAAATTCTGTTGTATTACAGAAGTGGTGTTCTAGGAATTTTTTCCTCTATAAGTTTCTTTATAGAGAAAATGTTTTCAGATTACTAAGTACCCTTTGTTGAAAAACCTAAGAGAGTCTGCATTCTAGTTAATGGAGAAATTAATTTATAATAGGAATCTAGAATGGAGAATTTAAGTTGTGAACAGGCTTGAAAGTCAAATTTTCTTGTTTGGCATACAAACCCAAGAGCCAATTTGGACTGTATTCACCTCAGGTGAGTACTACAGCCGAAGGCAAACGTTTGGCCCTGAATCCAGCTCTCCCGGCCTGGCTTTTCTTTATTTCTGTTTCAGTTCTTTTTCAAGAAGAGATATCTCTTTAAGTCACGTTCCTCCCTCTGCTCTGAGAGGCCCTGTATTTGAGTATTTGATCTGTGCTTAAAAACAGTTGCTAACACTCAGACCCTCCAAAATGACAGAACACTATACAGGTCTCAGAAATCGCTGAGATGGTTGACTAAAACTTCTTTTCCTGTTGCACTCAGGTAGATTTGCCTACTTCATTCGCCCATCCATTACTCAGAGACCAATTTATCCCGAGGGTGGTTCTTAAGCTTTTCTGTTTGTTAAATGTTGTATTACAAACAGAGGCTTAAACAATAAATAATTTCTTGCTTCACAACACTTGTGAACATGAGTAGGATTAGAAAATTATTTTAAAGTCCACTTTATCACTAATGTTAATAATCTCAGCTGGATAGATTTATTTATAGGCTTTTATTATTTTAAAATTATGTGTATTGTGGGCTGTGTGTGAGAGCAGCTTTTTCTAGAGCTGTCAGATCCCATCTAGCTGGAGCTATGTGGTTATGAGCCATCCAGCATAGATGCTAGAAACCAAAGTGAGGCCTTTGTAAGAGTAGTACATTTAACTAATCACTAAAAGGTCTCTCAAGCCACCGAGTTTATACTTTTTTAAATATACAGAGAGAGTTGGGGTACAGCTCATTGGTTAGAATGTTTATATAGTATACTTAAGGCCTTGATTTTGACACCCCCCCCCCGCTCTGCAAGCAGGCAAACAAACAAACACAGAGACAGGCACCATGACCTATAGCCCCAGCCCTAAGGAGACAGATGTGGGAAGATCACAGATAGTTTGAAGCCAGGATTATAGCATGAGATTCAGAAAAAAAAAAAAAAAAGGCATTGTAAAGAACATCACAGATGACCTGAGCAATTAGAGATTTTGATTGTAAGACATTTTCTATCACCAAACTCTCTTCCTATTATCATCATCATCGTATGGGCTATGATGCTCTTATGCAAAAATAAGTGGAAGTGAAGAAAAAACATTCCAATAGTAAAAGCTGTTATCCCTGGGCAGTGGAAAAACAGTTTTCCCCCTTTCTCTTACTTTCAGAATTTACCAAATCATCTACAATCAGCACATATTTTATATAATACAATAGCATATCAGGGAGGCAACTACAGCTCCTGGTGGCTTATCATGACAGACATTGTTTTTTGCTTCTATCAGTCTGCACAGAATGTTCCTGATTGGTATCCTTCCTTCAGGTATAATTCAGGGACCCAGACCCAGACCCTCTCTGCTTCATGTCTGTGGCTCTCCGCAAGTGACCCCTGAGTTTCTCTCAGACCCTGTATCTCTGTCTTGATTCTGGATTAAAATAGTGTCCTGTGAAAGGAATGCATGAGACCTGCCTGGAAATCCCATCACTGCCTTTGTCAATTTTTCCACTGGCCAAATCTCAATCACTTGGCCACTGCTAGCTTTAAGACAGCCTGGGAAATCTGATCTAGCTGTGTGCCTTGTAAATAAAAAACAAGCACTGCTGAACACACCATAACCTACTCTTGTGATCACTAAACAGTCCTTTTATCCTCATTTCCATATGTAGAATACTTGACCTTTTTCCATAGAAAACTTGGTCTCTTACTATCTTCACTTTAGTCAATTATGAGTCTCTGTATTAATCACTATCTACTGCAAATTAAAACCTCTTTGATAAGAGCTGAGAGATACATTTATCTATGGACATAACAAAAACTCATTGGGAGCTGGTTTAGGCCTATGTCTTAGGTGCATATCAGTAGTAGGTTCTCCCCCTAGGGCCTACAACCTGCCTACTCACAGGTCCTCAGCCCAATAATGTGCCAGCTATGTGTTTTAGCTCATGGAATGGTACTTCATTATAATCAGAAAGTAGTTGGGTTCTCCCATGATAGCCATGCCACTATTGCCCCAGGCCAGCCAATATCATAGCTCACAGAGTCCACAGCTAAGAAAGACTGGTGATTACATTTCTCCTCTCAGATCATGCGTAGTACCTTTCAGCACTCTGAAATCAGCCAGTAGGAAGGAAGCTTCAAGGTCACTTCCATCTTGAATTTTTCATGTTGTATGGTTAGAGAACATGCATGGGTCTTCAGTAACAGGTTCCAGAGGGTGACCAAAGATGTTGGCAATAGCCTGTAATCTTTGTGAGAGTCTACAGACCCTCACTGACCAACAATTCTAAAATAACTAACCTGTACCATGGGATGCTCATCCATAAATGGAACATATGTCACAGAATCCACCACCACCACCACCATCACCACCAAGGCTCGTGGATCTTTGTGAATGAAGGAGTGGGAAGAATGTAAGACGCACAGGCAGTGGATGACTGTGGAAATACAGTATCTTTTAGATAAAACACAGCAGCTGCATGTATTAATTCACAGTGGCTGTCACAGATACACAATACCAGTGTGTTGCAATCAAGCACGGCAAGGGAAGCTACTCATCAAGTCCCACCCACAACCAAGGAGGCACTGCCAACTGATAGCTGCTGGAGAGGGAAAGTTCATTTTCTTTAAGAGTGTAGCCCCTTGTGAGTTAAAGTCCAGTGGAAGGCAACACATCCAAAAAAACATTTGGAAAGCACAAACTAGACTAGATTGGTTTGTTGTTGTTGTTGTTGTGTTTTAAAGAGGACATACTTGGCTAAGTGCTGGGTAGGGAAAGAACATGTACAAAATTCTCATAACTAATAAAATATTTTTAAAAAAATTTAGAGAGACATCCAAATTCCTCCTTGAAAGCACTTTTCCCTGCGAAAAGCCCAGAAGATACACAATCTTTCCAAACTCCTAATGTGGCTCCTGTGGTCTAGCATCTTTATTAAAGGTTTATTTTATTTTTTATTACCCTCTTCTGATCTTTGTGGACATTATACATACATAGCATACCTACATGTGTGGAAGCAAAACAATAAAAAGATAAAATAAAAATAAGCAAAAGTCTCTCAGAAAAAGAAAGCACATTTAGCATATATCTGTGTGTGCACATGTGTGCATCTGTGCAGGTGCCCACAGTGGCCAAAAGAAGGTGCTAGATTCCACGGACCTGGAGTTGCAGGAGGTTGGAAGCCACCTGGTGTTTAGGTGCTAGAAACCAAACTCAGGTCCTCGGCAAAAGAAATAAGTGCCCTTTACTACTGGGCCATATCTCCAGCCCCACATCCCAGCATCTTTTGACTTGGAAAGACCAGTCGTATCCCTCTACTTGTCATCCCAGCTCATCCACACAATAAGCCAATGAGGTGGGAAGAGAATAAATACTCCCATGTAGACGGTGGATAAATGCAGGCTGTGGAAACAGCCTCACCCTCATCTGTAGAACACTTCATAATCCCAAACTAAAATCCCAGGCCCTGCCTTCTGGACCCTGCCAGGCTCCACTATACTTCCTGTTTCCACGCTTTTGATCACTGTAGGTAATCCTTAGTAGAGGCAGTGTATGGTATTTGTTCCATTTTTTTTTTTCTGGTTTTCTTCACTTAGCACAGTATCTTCATGATTCGGTGGACAAAGATCCTGACCAAAAACCACCATGACATTGGCAGTCATGGGGTCATTTTGAGCACCACAGGGCAGAGAAAACAATTTTGATGAACATAAAGTAGTTTCTACCTATTGGAGTTGATCTAACATTTGCTTACTATGTATTCAAATGTTAATTGCTTGTTCCTCCAAGATACTTGCTGCTCTACAAGCAAATCCTCTCCTATTCAAGATGATGTGTAAACTTTGCATCCCAGATTATCCCTGGTTGGATAATAAAAAGGCTAACAGCCTATAGCTGGGCAGAAAGAGAAGTGGAAGGCTGGACTTCCTGGGAGAGAGAAAGGAACTCTGGGAAGAAGAAAGAGGAAAGCCTTTTGCCAGGAGGCATGAGAGAGGACAGACATGACTATGGGCCTGGGAGGTATAGTTAGCTATGTGGCTAGCTGGGACTAGGTGGTTGGGTTAATTCAGATGAGCTAGTTGAGAGTCTGCCCAGCTAAGTCCTAAGCTTTGAAATGTTGTAAGGTCTTAGTGTCTTTAATTTTATGGATGAAGGACCACCAGGTTCCTATAGCACCTACCACAGATATTAAGATTTATTTATTTTTAACAGAGCTGGAGAGATGGCTCAGTGATTAAGATCATAGGCTGCTCTTCCAGAGGACCAGTGTTCAGTTCCCAGCACCCACGGGGCAGCTCACCAATGTCTGTGGCTCCAGCTGCAAAGGACCTGATGCCTTCACACAGACACGGAAGCCAAACATCAATGCGCATAAGATAAATAGATAGATAGATAGATAGATAGATAGATATAGATAGATAAATAAACAAATAAATAAATAAATAAATAAATAAATAAATAAATAAATAAATAAAAATTTCTTACACTTCAGGGGTATAAGACATATGCCACCAAACTCAAGGGAAACTCAAAGCACAACTTGTGGGAGTCAGTTCTCGCCTTATGCCATATAGGCCCCAGGGTTCAAGATCAGATTTGCAGTAAGCGCCTTCACCCACTGACCCATCTCCCCAGCTTGAGGCTATATTTAAACAGTTTAAGTCTACCACAACCTTTGATCCCAAACTACCACTTCGAGAAGCTTTTCCCTTGGGGTACACTCCAAATCTGGTGTCCACCTTTTCTTCTCCCTGCATCGTGGGCGCCATGGTCTCCTGACTTCTCAGAGTGGACCCATGGAAAGCACAGACTGGGTCAAGGGAAGAGGAGCTAGCTCAACTGCACTCTGGCTCCCCCAGGAGGACACACATTTGAAGCAACTTAATTACTTCAGCATACGCAAGGCCTCTATGCTGAAGCATACCCTGCACTTACCACAGTTTCCATTCTGTGTCCTCTCCGTTCCAGCTTCTTTATCGTTTGGCTCACTGTCTTTCTTAATACACCCCACACTTTAAAAATCATTCTTAGATATTCCATTTGAGTATAACTGTAACTAATGTGTCTTCCTAGAAAAATAGTAGAGTCCTGAAAAACATACGAAGATGCTTAGGGGTTAAGAGCTGGCTCTGAGGCTAAGAGCACTGACTCCTCTTTAGGAAACCCATGGTATCAATTCCCAGCAACCACACAGTAGCTAATTACCATCTGTCGCTCCCTTTCCAGGGGGATCCAACTCTTTCCTGGCCTCCAGGGGCATGCACATGGTACATGAACATGCATGCAGGTAGAATACCCATACATATAAAATTAAAGCATAGCAAATGAATTTTTTTTAAAAGGTGTTCAAAACATCAGGATTCAGACCATAAAAGCTCCCAAACCAGTGGTCTAATAATCAGAAGCCAATAAACATGTTTCTTTGGATGACATGAAAAAAAAATTATACACTAGTATTAGAGGGCTTCTTTTCTGATTCTTTTCCAAATAATCTTGATTCTATCTCTGGAGAACTCTGGGCAGGCTGTTTCATTGACTTTCCCATACACTATCCCATCTTCACACGTTTCCTCAGGAAAAATTAACTGGATAGGAATGCAGTGTTTGCATCTAAAGGACTGAAAGACAAGGCTTCCCTTACATGGAAAAAGGTCAGTGTGTCTGAAAAATGAAAGCACATGGCAATGAGGCCAACCTGAAGACCAAAGTAAGCGGGGACAATGTGAGGAGATGGGTGGAGAGCTTCTCCAGGTACGTGCCTTTTTGTACTGCTTCACTCCTCCAACTCAGAACTCACTGAAATATCTTTGAAGTTTCTCCACATTTAGGATGAAGGAGAAACATGGAAAGCCCAGCTGGCCCACTATTCCAATTGCATATTCACATGGTAAAGTAATATTTAGAATTTAAAAAGTGGGTGTGGTGATACACACTTGTAGTCCCAGCACTCAAGAGGTTTAGATGGGAAGACATTAAGCTTGAGGCCAGCCTGGGCTGTAGCGTGAGACCCCAGCTTCAAAACACAAAACAATAACTGAATTGTAAAAGTCCGAGGACTTTACAGTTTGTGCCTTTATTGAAACCTTTTTATAAGAGCTTTTGTTTTTTTCCTGTGTCTATGGGAATGTCTTATGCCACAGGGTACATGGGGCAGGGGGCAAAGGACAATTTGCAGGAGCTGGCTGTCTCCTTCCACCATGTTTGAGTCCTAGGGGATTCAAACTCAGGTCATAGGGCTTGGTGACAAGTGCCTCTACCTACTGAGCCATCTCACCAGCTTAGTTTTGATCTTTTAAACTTGTGTTTTATGTCCTCCTTATAAAATTAAAATATCTTTGAAAAATCTAAAAACCTGTGTAGATGGAAGAAAAAAAGAGTAAAGAATTGAATGGGCTAAAATGAAGACTTTCAGCATCTATTCAACTCATGTTTATTGCACTGAGGATATAGCAGTAAACAAAACAAAATGTTTGCATTTGTAAAAGCAGCACTCTAGTGGGAGAAGGCGGAAACAGGTCATGAATGACACTGTAAATTAATAATAATGTGGCATCCCTGAAGTGCAGAGCTTGTGGGTGAAGGCCACTGTTTAGACGAACATTCTGGGAGGCGTCTCTGTGGAACAACATTTGAATAGAGATGATGGAGGCCACAGCTGAGCGATGAATGCTGCAAGGAAGCCAGCCATGAGGTTTCTCTAGGAAATAGGTCGTCTTAACAAACACCAAGTATGTAACCCAAAAACAAGAGAATGGGGGACAGATTTGGTAATAACAGAGTCTTCACAAGTAGAATCCTGTGAGTGTGTGTGTGTGTGTGTGTGTGTGTGTGTGTGTGTGTGGTGGTGGTGGTGGTGGTGGTGGTGGTGGTGATGGTGGTAAGTAGGGCCCCGTGGACAAAGGTTGCAGAGGAGGGCCCTAGCTTGGGAGGCCACAGCAAGAACAAGACATCATTGGATGGTTGAAAAGGGGAATAACAGTCTGCTTGATACCTCAAATAGCTCCCTCCATCTATTCTACGGAAAATATTACTAAACTCTTGTTTACAAATTTTGAGGGTTTTTTTAATTTCCTTGTTTTTCTGTCTTAACAATAGGCATATTTTGTTTTCCATGCAGGCAGTAAAACATAAAGCGACAAAAGAGCAGAAGCATTCATTCTTTATTGCTGTGTAACAAACATCTCGAAACTCAGTGGCTGAAAAACCTCACAAATCTGTTATCTTGTAGTTGGTGTGGGCTAGAAATCCAAGGGCGGCCTGGCTAGAGAGCTTCAGCTCAGCTGCAGTCAGATGTCAAGCAGGTCACAAGCATCTCAGGATTCAACAGGGGAAACACCTGCTTCCAGGCTCTCTCATGTGACTAGGGGCCAGCCTCGAGGGCTAGAAACCACGGGTCCTTTGCCAGATGGCAGCTTTCCTCAAGAGTGAGGATATCCAAGAGAGAGAAGAAAAGTAGTTTTTATCATCGAGTTTCAGAAGCAACATATGAAGACTATCACATTCTACATACACAGGGGCGTTCTCCCCAAGGACGTCAGTACCAGGAAGCCGGGGACCTGGGTCCATCTTGGAAGATCCAGCTACAACAGTCCTTTCCTCCCAGCAACTTGATCCACTGAAGCAGACGCATGTCTGAATGCAAACCTGCTTTCTAACACATACCTCTGACAAAATTTCTAGCACTGCCCAGCACAGCCAACTGTTGGCTTCTCTCCTCTCATTGACTCATTCTCTTGGCATCCACGCCAGACCTACATTATGTTCCTCTTCACACATTAATTATTTTTTTATACATTGCTTAGGCTTGTGATCTCCTCTCTCTCTGTCTTTGTATGTGTGTCTCTGTCTCTGTCTGTCAGTCTCTCCCTCTTCCTTCCCTCTCATGAATATCTTATTGTGGCCAGGCATTTTTGCTATGTTATTTGAATACCTATATCTACCATCCTTCTCCACCCAACCCCTTCCAACCCCCCAAAACCAGGTAGACAAGAAAGAAAAATAAAGGGGGAAAGGGATGCAGACCTCTTTTGATTACTTCCTGCTGATTAGAGGCAGCTAGTTCCTTGGGGCACATCCAATCTTCTTCATCAGAATATCTCCAGCCAGCAAACAGCAATCCAGCGATTCAGCAATCCAACAATAGCAAAAGTAGTAGCAGGAACCAGCAGCAGCAAGGGGAGCAGCAGCCACCACAGGCCCTCTTAGGGCTCTCAAATTTATGCCCTCTCAAGAATCCTCAGAATTCCAAACATAAACTATCTGCAGCTGACAAAAATCACTTCCTTCCTAGCGCACAAGACAAATCATAGTTAGCGGCTGTGGACAAACTGAAGCAGCCCCATAGCCCACACCTGGGATTAAAACAAAAGCATATTCACATAATATTTCTGTGTTTTTAAAGAAACCAAAATTCTCAGTACATCTTATAATCTGAATAGAAACCTACACCAAGGAGGAGACTCATAATCCTCAAGACTCAGGAAGAATTTTCTAGCTGCTTACCAACTAGGATGTCCTAATAATAGGATCCCAGAACACCCACAAAACTATCAGACACAAGATCAATCAAGCTTATGGGTAGGAGGATTAGAGACCAGAGAAGACGAGGGAGTTACATATGTTTAGTTATCTCAGTTCATTGGTAAAATGCTTGAAGGCAGGTATGAGACGATTCTTAGATCTCTGTACTCAGACTCCACTGTTAAGTAATACCATGTATAAGGTGCTCCTGTAATAAAAGCAACTTGATTTTTTTTTTAATTTTAACAATAGGGGCTGGAGAGATGCTCAGGGGCTAAGTGCACATTTGGGGTGGTTTCTAGTGCTCACTACTCATCACCACTGATCAACTCATCTTTAACTCTTCAGCTCTGGGTGATCTGGCACCCTCTACTGGCATCAAGAGACACTGCACTCACAGACACACACACACACACTTAAAAATTAGAACTGTTTTAAAAATCTTAAAACAGTTGCAATAGAAACAACCTGAAATTCAATCTTGCTTAAACACTATTGTTCTTTTAAATACAAAAATAAATCTTTAGGACATAGCTTCTCTTTCATAATGCTAAGCAATTTTCTAAACTTCCATTTTTACCTTTCTACTCTTGGTTGCTCTTTCTAGATCTTCTTACCACCCCAGGGAACTCTATCTCTTGCATATGCATTGCATATCTCTTTTACAAAAATTGTTGGGTGTTTCCAGTCTGGGGCCATATGCGTACACCTAATGAGATATGTTGTGAGTGGGACTTAAGACTAAACATGACGTTCTTTTTAGTTTCATAAATACCTCATTCATATCACCTGACAGTGATTTTATCAATTGTTTCAGGAGCCTGCAGTTTGGATGTACCCTGTCACATAATGATAAGTGCAGAGTTTCCACTTGGGTCATTGTGTCTGTTCTAAAAAAAAGATTTGATATAGGGTCAGATTTCTGAGTTTAGACCTCCAGACTGGGCGTGTTCAACTTGTGTTACTTTGCTCTGATTCTTATGTTTTACCTGGTATCTCTCAAAACAGAATTTCATCCAGTCTCTTCATACCACTTTAGCCAAACATGTCTACAGATAATGTTTCTCCCCACACCTAATTACAGGCTTGAAGCTCTGTTCTCCACTGGGAGGAGTTCTTAGATAGCCAGCAGGTGGCCGGAGGGAGTGTAGAAGACAGGGAGTCCCTGAAATCTCAGTAGATACATTTATAAGAGTCTAACATTAAGCAAGAATTGCTTTCTTTAGGATAAATGAATTAGAAAGGAAGTGTCAGAATGGACTGCCCAATATCTGAATCACTTATGAATACATTAACATTAATTAATATATACATGCGTCTGTTTTACTTTAATTTGTGCCGCTGAAATATATGTGGGCCGACCATCTGCCTAAGGGTATGTAAAAAGCATTCCCAGAATTTGCTCAGCAGCCATAAACAAAAGGATTCACCTTTATGTTCTCTGTCCATGTTTGGACAAGAGATGCTTCAGCTACTCAAACAATTAA
Source organism: Psammomys obesus (assembly GCF_907164565.1). Taxonomy (NCBI): domain Eukaryota; kingdom Metazoa; phylum Chordata; class Mammalia; order Rodentia; family Muridae; genus Psammomys; species Psammomys obesus. The sequence continues at coordinate 10,905,652 of NW_026592510.1, read as the reverse complement.
GAAAAGGCTTATTTATAGGGAAAAGGGCTAAGACAAGATAATGATGGTGTCAGCTGCTCTTCTATGCAAATCACATTCAAATGATGTTATGGTTAATGTTCAGAGTCTACTCTGTACCAGCACTTTACAACTGTATTTGTATGTACTGAAGCTGGAGAGGAAAAGAAGCTACAGTCATTTGCTCATGTGGCCCCAGGCACTTGGCAAGGTAATGAAGGTAGTCTGCCTCAGTGACCCTGAAGGTATGTAAATTAATGTAATTCCATGGAGGGCAAAGGCAACGGAAAGACTAGTGTGTCCACAAGTCATGGAACCAGGATACGTGCTCAAACCAGCATCCCTCAGAAACAACTCCTTTTCGAGAACATGTGTCAGCTGTCACAAGACAGGAACCCTGAGACTGAAAAGCTCAAGTCTGTCCAAGTCCTTTCTCAAACTGAAAGGGGAACACAGAAATAGATAGGTGGAGAAGAAAACAGAAACAGCAGTCAGAGTTTGGGGACATTATATGAAGGTAGGAAACCAAAAGAACTGAGAAGGAAAGCAAGCTAAGGAAAGAAGTGAGGAAAAGAAAGGACTAGCCGGTCCTGGAGAAATGTGCTGCTCTCTAAGAGGAAAACTATAAAGATGAATAACATTCTTGAAAATTTCTGTCACCAAATAACAAAAAAAAAAAGTAGCATATTTCTATTAAAGAAGTAACGATTCAAGCCAGGTGCAGGGTGCATGCTTGTAATCCCAGTACTGGGGGGAAGGGGGGGAGAGGCGAGAGGATCTCTATGATTCGAGGCCAGCCTGGTCTACAAAGCAAGTTTAGAATGACCAAGGCTACACAGAGAAACCCTGTCTCAAAAACCAAACAAACAAACAGAAGTAATGATTCTAAAAGATAAAAATCCCTTGTGTTTTCTATCGGGGCCTGGGATTGCATGGTGCTCAGTCCCCCTGGGTGGAAAATGACCTCTAGACAAGTTCACTCTGAGATAGATGTACCACTGTGTACCAAGTCTTAACCAACATCATTACATTATCATGACGCAATTAGGACAGTTAGCTTACTTAACTAAGAACCCCGGCAATAGAGTAAGCTTCAGGTTAAATTTGGTCAAGGTGCAATTGATTTTCCTACAATTCTTTCTTTTCTGTTCTTTTAGTGCCAGGCTCTTTTTCACATGTCACTCCTCAGCAACTGCAAAGGGAAATCTATGTGCCATGCCACATGGAGCATATATTAGTCGTCCAAGCTAATTTCTCAGGTCATGCCTCCAAGAGTCCCCTTGCAGTTTGATGATTAACTGCAGGAGTCAGCTTGACTGAATTGAGGAAACACCTAGATGCTTGAGTAAGAATTGTTTTCCAGATGTGACTATGTCTGTGTGCACAGGAGGTTAGTATGTGAGTCTGAAAGATCTAGGGAAGGAAGTTGGGCCCTTAGTGTGAGTGGGCTGGGGGCAGATTGGAGTCACTGAGATGTAGGGTATTCTGGCATCCTGTCTTGGATGAACTTAGATAGATAAGAACTCACATGCCATTATGCGATGAACATCCCAGGGTCTTCAGCATACACGTAGTCTCTAGGGATGTTTCTTCGCTGCCATAATTGCAGGAGCTAATTCCTCTAATAAATCGCTCCTATATCCTGCTGGCTTGGTGTCTCTGGAGAAGCTTGAATAATAGAGTACTTTTATCTTTTAACCAGTAATTGTAATCAGAGGGTTGATGTCTTGGTTATTGTTTTGTCACCTTGACAGAGGCCAGAGTCATTTGGGAACAGGGACTCTCAACTGAGAAGATGCCTCCATAAGATTGGCCTATAGACAAATCTGTTGAGCATCTTCTTTTCCTTGTTCTAGCTAAGTGTTTTATACAGTATTTTTCTCATGTTTCCCCCTCTGCCAACTCCTTCCAGATTTTCTCCACCTCCCTACCCACCCGACTTTGTTTTTCTTCTCTCTTTCCCAATCCTACTTTCTTCTAAAAAAACAAAAAAAAAACCTTACAAGACAAACAAACAAAACCATTATAACACAAAGCACTACACACATGCACACACACACACATACACATACATGAGCATGCACATGCATACAAAAACCATGGAACCATGGAGCTGTTTTGTACTGGCCAACTACTCCTGGAAAGGGGGCCTGCCCCAGAGTGTGGTTAATATACCTAGTGACACTCCATTAGAGAAAACTGATTTTACTGTGGCCATACAGGTATCAGTCACAAATAGCTTCTTAATTAGAAGTCAGATCCCATGTTCATTTCATACTCTCAGTCCTGGGACCCCATTTGAGCCTGAGCAGGCCTTGTACCTGCTACTACTGTCTCAGTGAGGTCATATGTGTACCTGCTATATTTGAAAGACAATGTTTCATTGGAGTCATCTATCATCTCTGGTTCATGGATTCTTTTCAACTCCTCTTCCACACAGATCCCAGATCCTTGAGGGGAAGAATTTGCTGACAACATCCATTTAGGACTGAATGCTCCAAAATTGCTCATTCTCTACATATTGCTCAGTTATGTGTCTCTACGTAAATTCCCATCTACTTCAAGAAGAAGCTTCTCAGATGTGGGTTGCGTGAGGCGCTGCTCTGTGGGTATAATAATATGTCATTAGGAGTCATTCTTTTTGCTATGTTCCTTTAGCAGAATAATGAAAGTATGTTTTTCTACTAGGCCCATGACTTTCTGGGTTTTTGACAACTGTAGCAGTGTCAGGTATGAACTATAACTCATGGAGTAGGCCTTGAATCTAATTTTAAAAGGTGGTTAGTTACTGCAATAACATTTGTGCCACTATTACAGCAGTATATCTTGTGGGCAGGTTGCTGCAAAGATGGGTAATATTGATGATTCCCTATCTCCTTCAGTATTGTACAGAGTATCTTCCAGTACCATGAACACCAGTCTGTAGGGGTGAAGCTCCAAATTGAGCACCAGCTAGTTAATAACTTTCTTGATTAATGATTAACGTGAGTGTTGGCATCCCTGGGAAAGCCATGAGGAGCAATGCGGTAAGCAGCATTTCTCTATGGCTTCTGCTTCAGTTTCTGCCTCTAGATTCCTGTCTGGAGCTCTTGCCCTGACTTCCTCCAGTGATGAACTACAGTGTGGAACAAGAAGCTGAAGTAAAAGCTTCCCCCCTAACACCAAGTTGCTTTTAGTCATGTGTTTTACACAACACTAGAAACCCTAAGGAGTACAGAAATTGTACCAGGCAGTGGGATGTTGCTGTGACAGACTTGACCTTGTGTTTGTGGAAGATTCTGGAAAGACTTTGTAACTCTGCGCAAGAAAAGTCATTGAGTGTTCCAAGTTTTTTGGTGAGATGTTGTGGGAACTTGTCGGATAATGCTGGGAGCAATCCAGATCATGGAGGCCTGGCCTGCGAAGTTTCAGAGGAAAGCATAGACTGGACCAGGGCCATTTGTGTGATATTATGTGTTAAGAATCCGTGGTGTCTGCTCAGCTAGATCTCAAAAGTTGGCTGTTAATTAACAAGACACCACTAGAGTAAAGCATTTGCTATACTAGGGTAATTGATACAGGTTACCTGAAGCTGAGAAATTAGTGGTGATTAAGAAGAGGCAAGGTGAAATCTTTTGGGAAGTGTCTACTCAGAGTGAACAGCACACAGAAACTGTGCTCCAGAGGGGGCAAAACTGGGTAATATATAGGAGTCCCTCATGTGGTGCTGGCTTTGAAAACATGAAGAAGTTACAGAGAGAACGGCTGAGGCTTGGCACTGTGAGAGGGCAGGAGAGGCCATTGGTGAAGGTGTAGCCTCAGTACTGAACTGTCTAAGAAAGCAGGCCAAGCAACCCATCAGGAGCAAGCCAGTAAGCAGCATCCCTCATGGCTTATGATTTAGTTCTTGCCTCCATGTGCCACCTTGAGTTCCTGTTCTGGTTTCCTTTAATGATGGACTGTGATATGGAATTGTAAGCTGAAATAAACCCTTTCTTTCCCAAATTGTTTTTGGTCATGGTGTTTTGTCCCAGCAATAGAAACCATAAATAAGACAGTTGGCTTATACTGCAACTTAAGCCTGATCTACGTTTCTAGAACATGGTAGAGCACTGGTTTTTCTAATGCAGCATAAGTGCTAAAGAGCTATGGTATCAGATAAAAATCAAGGTAATTAATTAAAAAGTGGGTGGACATTTAGGTAGATATCATCTGCCTAAATCATAGCAAGTATGGTAGGTTTCATGATATAATTTAATAGCTTACTTTCTAACCTGTACCAAAACCGAGGTAAAACAGGTGACATGGCTTTCTCCCCTTAGCTTTGGGCTTGGTCATTTGACTTGGTTTGGCCAATGGAATGCTAGTAGCTATAACACAAACCCAGTTGGACTCACTGTCATTTCTGCCGTCACTTAAAAAGCATGAGCCTGGTAGCTACCTATCCAAAAGGAGAGACATTTGACAAGGACAGTCTGGAGGGGAGCTGGGCCAGCAAGTCCTGTCCTCTGTCCCCAGCTGACCTACAGACTTCTGAGCAACACCGCACCACAGCTGTATCAAGCTGACAGCTCTGAGCGTTTTGATACACAGCATTAATGTGACAAGGATTGGTTAGGGGACAACTAATCCAGTCCAAAGTGTGTTATATATTCCCTATATTCTCTTCGACTGTAATCTAGTCGGCAACTCCGCTGAAAATGAAGGCTGTGGCATTCTTCTCCATGTTCAATCTCAAAGAAAGATCTGATATAGCCGGCATCTGCTCTTAGAGGCCCTCCACCACTACCGTCCTTCTCTGTGTGATTTGGTCAGCCTCACTCAGCAGAATCAGTCATTGCTGCCAAGCCCTGCCAAAAGCTTGCAATGTTGAAATGGCTGCACCTCACACTGTCACATGATCTCTGTATCATAGGAATTTTGGAAACAGATGGTGAGCACAGAAGACAGTGACGGCTGTACCCTGCAGATGGGGCAAAGGGGAGTGAGCAAACAAGGAGGTGAGAAGAGAGCAGATCCTGGAGAAGCGCTGGAAGAAAAGAGAATTGCCAAGAGTTCGCCTTCTGTCTAAAAATGCTCCCACAGGTTGCATGAAGATGAAGAAGCGAAGCACCTGACAGGCAGTTGGGGGTGGAGGAGAAGAGTCAAAAAGGAAGGCTGTTTTGCTACAAAAGCAAGGATTATATGTTTAAGCAGGGTTTTGTTTTTGTTTTTTGGGGGGGAGGGGGTTGTTTTGTTGTTGTGGTTGTTCACACAAGAAAATGGCAAGATTCCTCAGTTCACCAGAGTTTGACCTTAGGGTGGATGGTGTCTTTGCTTGAGGTTATAGGCAGTGTGGAGGTTGAAGATGGAGCTCATAGCCATGAACCAGATTCAGATAAATGACTAGGGACACCCCATATTCAGTATGCCACCAGCAACTCTGCCCTCCAGACACCTAACCTTCTGGGAATGGGGCTAGTTCCTGTGGAAGTTTCAGATGGATGTTCCCCTAATTCTGTCATGAAATGTCTTTCCCCTAGAGCTGGTATTTATCGTTGCATCTTGGCACAGCTCCCAAAAGGCTGCATCTGCACCACGAAGTTGGGGTTATGTGTAGTTCATTAATATGCGAGAGGGGCCGTGAAATCATTACTGCTTTCGACAGGAGCTCCTCCATGCCTTTCTGGAATGTTTGTTTCTGAAGTGGCCTGGCATACTGACTTTTCCTTGTCTTCGTTTAATCAGCTCCATCTTGTCATTCTATAAGGAGTTAAAAAAAAGAAAGAAAGCCGCTCTCTGAAAACCTCAAGATGCTCTGCCGTCTTTCTCTCTCCTCTCTCTCTCTCTCTCTCTCTCTCTGCATCCCCACCCCATCCATGAACACATCAAAGTAAGAAGTGACATGCAGTGCCCTGGAGCTCTTAGCAACATGCTTTTAGGTTTGGAAAATTTCATTTCCTACCTTATGATGATTACATGAGGAAAGATGAAATGTTCGCTTTGAGGTTTATTTGAGAAAGAGATGTAATGAATGTTGTGGCTTCCCACTGAATGGAACAAATCCACTCTGGCCATATGAGGATATTAAAAATTACATATGTGTGTGCACGCACACAGCCTATGTGGCTTAGGTGGCATTTGCAGTCCCAGATGCTGAGCAGGGAGACCTGCGGTGTTTTTTTTTTGTTTTTTTTTTTTTTTCGGAAAATGCTGAATAAAGTTTTTCATTTTATCCAGCCTTGAATGCATTTGATTCCAAACGAAAATGAGTTCCCACCCTGTCTGAGCCACAGCAATCTCCTTTAAAGCAGCTTCCATCCCTACAAACACACGCATTCATGCGCATGTGCACGCGCGCGCGAGCGCGCGCACACACACACACACACACACACACACACACACGCACACACACATACTCAGAGACAGATTGATCCACACAGACCATCCTAGCACACAGGGTCCCCAAAAACTCACAAGCATGCCAGCCTATTGAAGAATTAACCCAGTGATCCTTTTCCAGCAAGTTCACTTTTCAAAATACCACAGCCAAGCAGAGGACCTTTGTGTTTCATTCTGGCTAAGAGGATTTTTTCCCCCTATGTTTTTGTTTTTGCCTGAGGAACTTCTGTCTTGGCTGGGAGCTAAACAGAAAATGATCAGCTCACCTAGCACAGGAAATAGAGCCGGCAAGGTAGGAAAATATCCTCATGACTTCAGCCCTGTGTTTATCCTTTAGTGAGAAAGAATGCTAAAAAAGAAATCAAGTATTCTGCAAGTAAACTGTTTCCCCACACCCAGAAACATGCAATCTCGGGCTCCATTCAGAGCTCTGACATCACGTATACCATTCTTTGTTCAGCCCACAGCTAGACCACACAGGTTGTGAGGGGAGGATTTTCCGAAGCTTTACCCATCAGCTCTACTCTGACAGGGACCACTCGGACAGGCCACCCTCCCTAGAAAGTCAGTCCTCATCAGACACCCTCAGGGTCAGTCCCTCTGACCCTTTTTGACGATGCTGATCACCGAGTTTGGGGCAGAGCTATGAGGCTTTTGTGTTGGCTGCAGACAGAAAAGTAGAACTCCATCCTTTTCCACAAATCACCTCAAACTCCAGCTTTTCAGTGATGAGCAATCTTTGTTTACTCCCCTTCTTCAGGCAATAAGAAACGGCTTTGATCGAATGCTTACTGTGTCCTCACATACAGACTCCCTGCCCCTGTCCTGCTCAGATCTATATGTAAAGGAAGAGGGCCTACCTCTAAACATTTTTACATATTAAACATTTTTACATATTTAACATTTTCAACACATTTTGCATAAAGCTCTGCACTCCCTTCTGAGGCAGGTACTATTATGATCCCTCCATCTCTGGTGAAGAGACCAGAGTTGCAGAGATCACTGAGCCTAGACAGTTACCCCACATTGTGGGGAGAGGGTCTGACCCTCAAACCCATCAATTTCCATCTGATTCCTGAGCCTAGGCTATCAACCACCAAACTGTGGTGCCTCCAGAGGAGTCTGGTGCACCATGGTTTTCAGTTGCCCTTGCGTGTATAAGATGCTGTGATCTGTGTTCACGAGTTACTTTCTTCTGTTCATAGTGAGGTCTGAGAATAACCTTAAGCATTCGTTTTGCAGTGTTTGATACCCTCAGAAATGCTGGGTGAATTTAAAAAAAATTATCCACAGTATGTCAAAATATTTAAAGGATGGTAAATGATGAGTGGAATTCAAGGGAGAAAATAATTAAACCTAAGGTATGTGAAAAGAGCAGGATGTATGCAGCGTTAGACTCAATTGAGATGAGGGGACTTAGTGGCATTTTTATGCTGCTCAGATACCATATCAACAAACTCTGCTACCCTAAAGAGGAAGCAAAGAACTCAGGCATCAAGCTGCCATGTGTGTGGTGTTCTTATTTGAATAGAAAGGACCACAGGATACTGAAAACCTGTGTTAGAGGTCCATGTTTGCTACTCACTAGCTATCTAGTTTGGGACAAGGGTCAATATTTTGTTTTTGTTTTACACACTCTGATTGAGGTACTTAGTCAATGTAGGGAGAAAAGTGCATTAAAAGATTCCTGTAACATGGAAGGAAAGTGGGTATAGTATTACAATCATTTTACACATATAGGAATGCAAACAACTGTTATTATTACCAAAACTGTGCATCGTTAAGGGCCTTCATAAACCAAGCATCGTAGTTCTGTTGCTGCCCAGGACGGCATTATAATCCCCACCTCATGAGAGCAGAGACTATGGGTCAAAGAAGCTACGTAATGTGCTCAAGTTCACAGAGGTGGTAAGGAGCTGGGCTGGGACAGAAATCCAGGTCCTTCTGTCTCAGCAGTCCACACTCAGGAACATGAGAGGCCCGGTGCCATTACATCCCTTAGCTAATGTCCCTCCTAGGAAGCTGTGTCATTTTGACTCAAAAAGCCCTCTGTGACTGCCTGACCCCCACAAGCACCTCCGTCCTGCCCTGTGGTGACAGGCACTGGCCAGAAGCTCTCCTGGGACCTCTGCACCAGAAGAACCCACTTGGCAGGGCTGGTTCCGCAGCTCTTCCCTGGCAGCAGCAGCTGCTCTGGCAAGACCAGCAACCCACTGAGTCAGGAAGAACAACCTGTTCCCTAGAAACCAGCCCTCTCTGCTCCTCTCCTGGTAGACCTTGAAGCAACCCCCCCCCCGCGCTAATTCGGGGGTGTGTGAATCATGTGACTCCGTTGTCTCAGCCTGTCACTAGCTCATTCACTCAGTGCTTATTTGCAAAAAAAAAGAAAGAAAGTAAAAAGAAAAATCCTTCTGTCTAGATGCCATCAAATCCTTTCTCTTCAGTGTCTCTATCAACTCCCTTCCAAATTTAAAAATGTGCTTCCTTTATTATATCTAAGAAGTCAATAGAAGGTCGATACGAAACATACAAGCTTCTAAATGAATCAATTCCTTGGGTGTGATCGTTACATGCTGAATGCCTTTAGTAAACTCTTTAAGGTCTACTAATATAACCAGACTCTTACAAATAATTAAATCTCCCACATTTATAAATGTGTGCATATAAATAAGTCCCCCTCCCTAGACGGCTTTGAGATGAGTAAAGCTAGACAATGACCCAGAAAGTATGAGCAAAGACTGCACAGGAGGCTGGTGTCTAGAAGCAGCCTGATGCTGTAGCTATACTCAGAGATGCTACCAGAAGCTGAGAGAGAGGCAAGAGGGAGAAATATCCAGACTGCCCCCTCCCTCGCATCCTGCAACCACTTGCCAGAGCCTACCATCACTCAGTCAATCAATCAAGACTGAGAGAGCCCGAGCCCCAGGAACGTACTTGGCAGGGGTCATTGATCTGAAATGGAATACAAGGTGGGGCTGGCAAGCCAAGGGAACATAGTTAAGAGCAAGTGGGAAATGACCGGGCCTGGATTCATCCCTCAAAAAATAGTTAAGACTTTTCTTAATAACTGATCCCCTAGATGGGGAAGGTACCACTGAGTCCATTTCATAATTACACAGACTATCTGCACACAGTAGTTTGTCCTGTGACTTACACCATCACCCTGACAGTAGAAACTGGCATCGGCTTGCTCTCTGCAGTGAAATACCAGTGGCATAAATGCATGCCCTGTCTGAATCTAAGCCACACCATGGTTTCACCATGGTCTCACCATGGTTTCCTTCTGCTGTTGGATCTGTGATGCCCACATTAGATAATATGACTCATCCAACAGCCACATTGCATTTGCTATACTTTATTGCTGATTCAAAATGGAACCCACTACAAAGGTAAAGGAGCCTCACTGGAAAAAAAAATGCCTAGAGTTACAAGGAAAAATAATGTGTGTGTTATTTGAAACTAACACGGTACTTAAAAATAAACTTATCCTATATTTTCCAACTTTTCAAATACTTGCTGGTCATAGGAAATAGAATGATAACACTCACCATTACATTGAATTCAAAGCAATTAATGTATCAGAACAGAATCTTTGTGTTCGCCAAATGAGCCCCCAGCTTCAAGACAAGTATGTTCTAATGGCACTTGTAGATTCCCAGAAGAGATCTTTAAAAAGAAAAGAGAATTCTCAAGCCATGCCACTCCCTTGCTTAAAACCCTCTGGCTCTCTGCAGTATCTCATCTCCTCTGCTTCCCAGCAGATTAAAAAAAAAAAAAAAGTTGCCCAGCATGCATCTAAACCCCTATTTATCTGTCCAGCTCTATTTATGCCCAAATGCATAATATATTCCAGAAACCTGACTTCTTACTATTATCAGTAATTGCTTTTGCATAACTTCATGCTGCCCAAATGTCTTTTCCTACAAGACAAAAAAATACTGTCCTTTCAACCCATTCTCCCATCTTTCCTATTGGCAAAACCTACCTCTTCTTTCCAGTAAGTCCCAGCGCCCAAGTCTCCTCCTCTGAGAAGCCCTCCTAAGGGGACTGACTCTGTTGCTGACTGTCTCACAAGTCCCTCCCAGGAGTACTGCACCCCTCTGCCTTCTCCACCTGATCATGGAGTCTCGACAACAGTATTGTCTTCACCGCTACCTGCAAAATATCTGTGACAGAGGCCAGGCTGCTCAAGCTTACCCTAAAATATCTACTGCACAAATGAATGGATGGAGGAATGAATGAGTGGATGAAGAGTTTTCCTCTGCCTTCGCATGATGCTCTGAAATCATGGGATTCTCTGATATCTGTGAAAAATTCCAGCCCAGCATGGAAGTATACACCTGGCATGACAGGGATCTGGAGAATGAGGCATGAGAATAGTGACTTTGAGATGGTGGGCTACATTGCAAGACCCTTCCAACAAAAGCGAGAGGTGAGGGGAGAGGGAGAAAGAGAGGTGGAAGGGAAGAGAGAAACTTCCAGATGTCTCCATGTCAAAATTCAGGTACTTAGCTATATTGATTGCAAATTTTATATATTTAACTGTTCTGATAGCAGGCCCAGTACTTTATAACACGCTATAGAGTTGACCTTGGTCTCTTTTGAGTAATTTAATTTTAGTGCTAGGAAGCATCAGAGACCACCCTCCTCCCTTCAGGGAAAGGAGATGTGTTGAGTAGAACATAGTTAAGTTAGAGGACAACAGATGTAGGGGGCTCTTGTACTGATGCCCTATTTTGTTATTCTATCATTTTCAGTGGATCCAGAGACCCTGAACCAGCCTGCTATTGGCTTATTGTTGTTTGTTTTTCAAATCATATTTTAATTACATTTCTCTCTTCCCTTTCTTCATCTAAACCTTCATATATATATATATATATATATATATATATATATATATATATATATATGATATAATAGAGCATATATATATACTCTTATTCAGTACACTGAATTGCGTTCATTTTTGGTTTTTGTTTTGCTCTGCTTTGTTTTGTTTTTGGTAAATAGCTAATGGTCTGATTACTTATAGATTTTTCAGCCATCCATGTGGTTGCTTACATCCCCTCCCTCCATTTCCTACAGTTACCTCACTTTCTCCACTAGGAAACCCCTTTTGTTATTTCCCTGGTCATATTATTTATACCCCATTATTCTTTTTATTTTATGATACAACTGTGCTTAGGAAAAAGTTTGATTGTGTGAGCATTTGTATTAGAAGAAGTATGAATATATATATGTCAATATATGACATGAAAATCCATTCAAAATTTCTAATTTTCATTTCTATTATTTAAATGTAATATTTTTCCATGTATGTTGATTTTACAAATGTGTATCCATGTTCATGTGTGTATAACACATGTGCCCATATAAATGCATGTGAAGGTCAGAGGTCAGTGTCAGTCATCTTCTTCTGTTCTCCTCCACCCTCTGTTTTACATAAGATCTCTTAATGGACACAGCACTCACTAATTCTGCAAAAGTGGCCAGCTAGCAAGCATCAGAAATCCTCCTGCCTCTGCCTCCCCAGGCCTTGAATTACAGGTAGATTGTCCAGATTTCTACATAGTACAGCACTGAGAATCTGAACTTAGATCATTATGCTTGAGTGGCAAGTACTTTACTGAGACTCCCCTTCAGTACCCAACACCTGCTAATTAATATATATATAATTAAAGACTATAAAAGTTAGATTCTCACATACTTCTAAAGGCATTTGAAATTATAGAAACCTTTTGGGAAACCAATAAGGACACCTAGAGCAGGAAGCACAATGTTCATGCTGTTTTGACAAAGTAGCAATACTAAGAAGCGGTTTGCAAAAGAATATTTATTAGGACCACCTCACTGTGCAACAAGATGAGATGGCATATAAAGGCAGGAGAAGAATTTTCAGTCATTAAACATCGTAACTGTGCAGCTAGCATGGAAATGGGGGAAGAACATAATATAAAAAAGATCTCACAGAAATCAGAACAGTGCGTGTGTCAGGGTGGCCACTTTATAAAGAACTTATTCTCGGCAGACAGACGTTAGATGGCAATTTTTTTTTTAAATTTGTGATAGGCAACTTATAGAATGAGTTTTGGGGGGAGGGCTTACCGATTCAGAGGATGAGTCCTCGACTATAATGGCAGGGAGCATGGCAGCAAGCGGTCATGGTGCTGGAGCATGGCTGAGAGCTTACATTTCGAGAGAGAGACACAGACAGAGACAGAAAGACACATAACTGGAAATGGCATGGTTTTTTGAGACCTCAAAGCCCACCCTCAGTGACATACCTTCTCCAACAAGGCTACACCCAATGTTTTCCCAACAGTTCCACCAACTGGGAACCAAGAATTCAAACATATGAGCCTATGAAGGCCATGCTCACTCACATCATCACAGACTCCAAACCTCAAACAGCAAGGATTCAGGTAGCGAAACTGTTCTTAGTTCAACCTGCAGGCTTTAGGGCCTAGAGGTTCCCGAAACGTGGTCTTACCTGCAGTTATCCTCAAAGCAAGAGCAGCCTTTGAGGCAGGGAAAATCACAAGGTGCTCTGTGCTCGGGGAGCATCACTTCCCAGTATTTTGACAACCAAAACTGTCCCCACATTTCCAAATGTCCTTTAGGGTGGGAGGAAGCCTCTTCCATTAGAGGCATAGTAAGCCATTGATACTTCTCCACCCATAAATATTTACCATGTACCTTCCCTATGCCAGGCACTTTGCTGGCACAAGAGATGTTTTGTGGGGAGAACTGACATTTAAAGTGGTGACAAATGCTACACCAGTCCACCTTGCTGTGAGCACAGAGAGGAAAAGGCATCTACTGTCTAGAGTGTCCTGGCCAAGCTTGGTGACCTGTCATCAGAAAGTGAGTCCAAGGAGAGATGAGGCATTTCCGCTCAGGATGCCCATTCTTGCCTCACCCCACATCTTCACCATGCTCTCATTTAAGTCCCTTGAACCTCCATGTAAGTGAACTTGATTCCACGGGCGATGGATGCCATGCAGGTATAGTGTATCAGTCCTACCTACTCACAGGGTTGTTTTCTGGGAAAGCACTGTGATGGTCTTTCACCTAGATAAATTAAACAGAGATTCGAATTTGGGTGAGGCTGAGCCATGCCTGGAGACATCCAAGGGCCTGCTGGGGTTAGGCCTTCTACTAGTTCTAATTTGAAGTTGGTTTCTTTGAATTCTCATCTGAGTCCTGTGGAGAGAAAGATTGTTTGCAGGGGCCAAGAAGTCTGTTGTCACTGTGCTCAGGGAGACAGAAAGGCTCAAAGAGTATTCTCTAGTACCCATGTAACAGAGTGAGACCTCACATTAGGGACTGAGGAAGCAAGGGCAGGGCAGGAAATATTCTTTCCACCTCTGCTGCCTTTTGCTTCCAGGACTGATCTGTTCCCTAAGGCACAGACAGGGTCTTCACTAGCAGCAGTACAGTGAGGACAGGCCCACCTTTGAATGGTTTCAGGGTAGAAAACCTTATCCACATGGCTTGCAGCAAAGTAAAAGAGGCAAGTGTTCATTAAAAATAGGTGAGATTTTATATTGGTTAGTGGTATGGACACCTGAAGCATGATTTTTATTCCCAATAATGTGACCTCATTTATACCCACAAAGCAGGAATTTTATTCCCCACAATAAGAATTCATGTCAATATTGAGACTGTAGAGACTGTGCTGTCTAGAGGCCAGCTCCCAGCATGCATTGCCTCACCCTCCCATCCCAAGGCTTGAGATTAGGCAGGAAGGCATTAGCACAGAATCCCACTGCCATGGAAACCTGAGTTTGGGATGGCCTGGCTTTCAGTGGACAAAGACAGGAGAGAGCAGTTTCCTCAAAACCACTTTATTTTTAGAAAAGCACAGAGTTTATTTTACTGAATGCTCTGGAACCTGGAAATGTGACTATTATTTGATTCTTCCCATGTTTGCAAGGATCATGAGCCCAGTGACTCTGACACAGATCCGCCCATAGTACCAGCATGGAGTGGGCATGGAACCTTCACTCCTGAGGCCTTCCCAGCTTGGAGGATGAAATGCTGCATAGATGAGTCCTGGGACTGATTAGGTGACTGATACCCTTCTAGTTTTGCCTCCAATCTATGCACTTTTCCTATGGCAGCCAACATGGCAAAAAAAATAACATGTCCCATTCCATATACACTTCAAATAATGCAACCTTAGCCCTGTACCCCCGGAGTGACGGGTGTGTGCCTATCCCTCTGAGACTGTGTAACTCTGTGATGACCTTACCTATAAAGTACAAAGTACAGAAGTGACACCAGGTGACTTGTAAGCCTGGGGCATCAAGTGTCATGCTCTTCTATCTTAGGTTCTCTCAACACTAGGTTTGAGAATCTTGTTCCAGTGTCACCAGCCATAGAAAAGGAGGCTCTCAGCCCAGACAAGCCTCCTGACAGTAACTGGCCACCATCTTTAAGCCCTCTGAGTGGGGGGGGGGGGGTTCCTACAGGCTCCCCGTGTTTTCTTTTTCTGCTGCCCACAGGCCAGGTCTGTCCTATGGTCTAGAAGGTCCACTGTGCTCAGTATAATTTTTTTTCCTATAGTAAAGTAAGGTTACTTGCTTTCCAAACTCTACTGGTCTCTACTTTAGAAATTGTCAGCAATTGTTCCATCACACACACACACACACACACACACACACACACACACACACACACAGGCATGCACTCACACGCTTTGTTTCATTGATTCTGTTAATGAATTCTGGCTTCCCTTAATAAGAGACAACTACAGGATTTTAGGACTGCACCATGATTCCGGTGTCCATATTCTGGGTGGGTGGCCTTCTAAATTATTAAAGCCCTAAAAAGGTACTTTCCTTTAAGCATCCTGCAGCCCAGGAGTAAAAAATGGTGCCCCCTGTGGCCCATGGGTTACACTGAGGGGAGACAGGCAGAAGAGCTGGAGTGCTGACTGAGCATCCATCAGGGTCCACTTTCCTCCTCATTTAACATGGTCCTGAGAAAGATGTGTCTGTCTTGGGTTCATTTAAAACGGAGGCCTCTTCTCAGTGATCTCCCCAATTTTAAGTTTTGGAAGCCAAGAAACCGGCCTCCTCGCTGCTGTTACGCTAATTTCACTTATTCTCACCTCATTTCAAAACACGTTATCCTCCGGGCTGCATTCCCACCAGCCATTTTCTTCTGCAACCTGTAGGCTTCCTGCAGAGAGAGGACAATGGGCAAGTTAAGTGAGAGAGATGATTTACAAGGCTTTCTTCTTTTTTCGCTCTAATTTACAGGAAAATCATCCTTGCATGGGAAGACAAGCCAAAGCCACACATCACCGAAGGATTCAGAGTGATGGAAAAGAAAATGGAAAAATGGGATGGAGTTTATATTCGTAATACCAAATAGATCTGAGAGTCATTTCTCACTCATGCCTCAGATATTAATATAAATGCCCTTTTGTAACTGAAAAAAAAAATCGCCTTTAGTTCAAGACAATACTTTCTTTTTATTCTTTTGCAAAAACTAATTCGTATATGTTTCAACTAGGATTATGTTCTGCTACATAAAATAGAAAATCCAAAAGAGAAGAAAAGAAAAGCCTCTGTTGAGAGGTTTAAAGCCACATCGGTCTATTCTTTCATGTAAGAGACACCCGGAAATGAGCAGTCCGGGGCGGGGAGGGCAGCTTTACAAAGACGCCAGGAACCAGGACAGCTCACATCTTCTCTGCTTTACCATTCTTAGCACATAGCCTCCACCCTCGCGTTGGCTGCTGGGGCTCCAGCATCTTGTCTGGGGTCCTGGCAACCAGAAGAGGAAAGGCAAAGAAAAACACACAGCATCGCGCTGAGGCAGCGCCCCTGAAGAATGCCCCTGAAACCCTCCACAAAGGTGCTGCTTACAGCTGCAAGGCCGGTACCTGCTCACCCGATGAGTCCTACATGCAGAAGAAACTAGACAAACTAGCCTCTGCTAAGGTTTAGAGAAGGCTGAGTGTGTCCTTCAAAGATTCAGGTGCCCGAGGCCGATCCTCTGTGGGGCTGGGTTGAGGGTGACCATTATTTAAGAGAGTGGTTGTCAACCTTCCTAATGCTGCGACCTTTTAATGCAGTTCCTCATGTTGTGGTGACCCGCAACCGTAGAATTATTTTGTTGCTACTTCATCACTGTGATTTTGCTACTATTTTGGATTGCTTTTCTTTGCCTTCCATTTTTTTACTTAATCACTTGACAGCCTGACCCCAGCCCCCTCCCTCCTCTCTTCCCAGTCTCACTCTCAGGCTCCCTCCCTCCCATGGGTACCAACCCATGCTAGCACCTCAAGTTACAGCAGGACTAAGCAAATCCTCTCCCAATGAGGCCAGAGAAGGCAGCCCAGCTAGAGGAAAAGAGATCCAAAAGCAGGCAACAGAGTCCATGTCAGAGACAACCCCCACTCCACTTGCTAGGAAACCCACATGAAGACCAACCTGCCCATCAGCTACATATGTGTAGGGGACATACAAGCTCTTTGGTTGGCGCTTCAGTCTCTGTGAGCCCCCATGGGCTCAGGTTAGTTTACCCTGTAGGTCTTCTTGTGGTGTCCTTGACCCCTCCAGCTTCATCTGTTCTTCCTCCCACTCTTTCATAAGACTCCCCGAGCTTGGCCTGATGTTTGGTTGTGAGTCTCGGCATCCATTTCAATCAGCTGCTCAAAGAAGCCTCTCAGAAGACAGTTATGCTAGGCTCCTGTCTACAAGCATTAGCAGAGTATCATTAACAGTGTCCAGGGATATGCCCTCTCCCGTGGGATGGGACTCAAGTTATGAACTGTAATGTAAATGTCTGATATGCAGGGTATCTGATCTGAGCGCAAGGGGTCACATCCCCCTGGTTGAGAACAACTGATTTAAAAGGTGGCAGTCCCACCTCAGAAGAGATGGAAATTGGTCTTTCCTGTGAGCAGGTTATTCACTAAGCGGGCTGTTACCAAGCAAGTCTGGATATCACCCTGACTTCTGCTTGTTGTGACATGACTGTTCTCTCCTTTCCTCCCCTCCCTTCCCCTCCCCCTCTTCTTTGCATTGTTTACATGCACTTCCACCACATGATGTCATCCACTAGGCTGTGACCCAGCAAGACAGCTCTCACAGGACACTGACCAGAAAAGGCCAAATGATCTTGAAAATTTACTCTCCATAGCCATAAGCCTAACACACTTCATTTTTTAATAAAGTATTCAGCCTCCAGTGTTTTGTTTTGTTTTCTTTTGTTTCATCAACACAAAATGGACATGGAAACTTCAAATTTCTCAGAGGCCTTTCTCTCTATTTCCTCCAAAGTTTGTTATCTACATTACATAATCTGAGATCTACTTAGACCTCTCATGTATTATTCTGAGTTTTTACAGATACAGCTCTTTCTTTACTTGAGATAGAAACCCCTTGGGTAATTATTTACCACATCACTTTTGCTGTGTCTTTCATAATTCTTGATATGGGGCCGCAGCACATTACCATATTCTAAAATGACAAAGGTTCTAGTCCTCATGGACAAAAGGGAGAATATATGTTAGAAACTACCAGCCTATTTGCATTTTCAATGCCCCTGAGAGTGTCATGGGCTAAAGGCCTCTTCCGCAGCTGATGAGTCTATGGCAGCTGGTGGAACCTATAAATGAGGTAAGGAAGGACCCTTGAAGAGGACACTGAGACCACTTTTGAAGGGGTGTTGGGGCCTTAGACCCTCCTCCTCTCCCTGCGACTTGCAATGAAGAGCTTTGCTTTGTTCTTGTTCCGCAGGCCCCAAAGTGACGGAGCGAGCCCACCACAGTAGGAACCTCTGAAACCCTGAACTCGAACAAATCTCTTCTTCTTTTTTTTTTTTTTAATTTGAGACAGGGTTTCTCTGTGTAGCCTTGGCTGTCCTGAACTCACTTTAGAGACCAGGCTGGCCTAGAACTCACAGAGATCTGCCTGCCTCTGCCTTCCTGAGTGCTATCTTTCCTCTCCTTATCTCAGACATTTTGTCACAGTCTGGCACAATGTCATTAGTACTTGATGTCCCATGCATAATATGTGCATATTTTGCAGAAAGAAAGGATTTGTGTATGTGAGTGTTTCCTTTACCCTAACAGCACAGAAGACCACCCTCAGTGAACTTCCAATTTTAGCAAACCTCTGCCCGCTCACAGAGCACAAGATAGTAGAAGGGAACCATAATTGGGCTTCAAATCAGTGCAGACCATAGAACTAGAGGGAGCTGAAAGGGGGAAGTCTGAGAGATAGGATTGATGTCTCATTGGACCTGTGGTGGGTATTGGAAAATATAATGTGCCAGTATGATGGCTAATTTTATATGTCCACTCAGCGGAGACATAGGGTGCCTCAATATTTGATTAAGTATACACAGGCGGTTGCTCTATGGCATTAGTTTCTCCATTGGGATGGGGAAAGTTGACTTGTCTCCCAAGTGTAAGCATGCTCCATTGGAGGCAGCAAGGGAAGAGGAAAGCAGAGGAGGGAAGACTCCTGTCTCCAAGCTGGTCCTAGTCTTCAACCCATGGAATTAGACTTGGACTAGAAACACGCTAGCAGCTCTCCTGGCTTTCCCAATGTGCCATCTTTGGATCTGGGGACATCTGATCCTCCATAACTGCCATCTAGTTAATTCCCTGAGGTAAATTTCTTTCTGTACTTCCTTCTGTCTCCCTGTCTGCTGATCAGTTCTTTTCCTCTAGAAGAATACAATACAATGGCTAATAAAATAAATATGACAGAGAAATTTCTGGCACACTGAGCAGCTTCTAAGCCCCTGGCCCAGTGACAAGCACAGAGATGGAGATGAGAGATGGATCACCATTTCAGACAGAACTTGGGGCCTACTAAGGGAGAGAAGAGGAAACAACCCAAGATGCCAGCCTTTAGCAGAACTGCCTCAGAAGGATTCATAGAGTTCTAGAGACACAGGAAGGAATCCTGACTCAGGTGGAGTCGAGGGCCTCTCTCAAAGGAGAGGCTGTGCACAGGGGGATGTGTAGAGAAGGCTTGAAGGAAGCATCTGGATTTTGTGCTTCTTCCTTTTGCTGAAGAGATATGTGTGTGTTTTAAATAAAGCATAAAAAGTACCAATAGTAGAGACATCAAAATTACTAGAGAAAAGGGAGGATGGTTGGTAAAAACTGAAGCAGGAAGAAGAACTTGATGCACATGACAAGAGTTCAGTCTCTGTTCAGAAGAAGGATAAGACCCTGCAGGAGAATGCTCACAGCTAACAGGGACCTGCCAGGCCCCTCTGTGCACCGATCCTAGATGTCAAGCATGGGAAAGCAGGCTCAAAATATGAGAACTAACCTTCCTAAGGAACAAGAATGCTGGATATATCACTGGTCTCTGCACCATACTCTGAGGCATCTGATCCTGACCTTGAAAAACTTTCAAGGCAGCAGGGCCCAGCTGAGACCCCATAAGGACCTCTATGGCGACCTCCTCCACCTCCTCCACTTCCTCCACCTCTTCCACCTCATCCTCCACCTCCTCCATCTCCTCCATCTCCTTCTTCACCTCCTTCCCCTTCCTATTTTCTGTAGCATCCCACATCCGTTTTCCACTTGCTATCCAACTCTTTATCCCTCCCTCACATGGTTCACTGATTCTAAGGTCTCACAGAGCCAGAGGTCATCCTTTCATTGTCCCATGTGTGAGTCTGTCTTGTCAATCAATCGTCACCCCGTGCTGAGTGAGACAATCCCTTCTAGGTCACGAGATCCTGAGCTCAGACACCTGGGACTTTGAACCTCCCAGAAAACCCATGGATGCAGGTGTCCTGTGTATTAGGAGCCTTGAAGGATACTTAAAGGATCCCCCAGGCTACTGGCCAGTCCTACATTCTGCATTCTGCCATCAGGCACTATATAGAACATGGAAGGCAGAAGGGCCATGAAGGGCCTGAGTATGTTCAAAGGACACATTTCAGGCTTAGGAGCTTTGATTGGTATGATTTATAATAAATGCAATAAGAGCACCATTTATCTCCAATTCTCCAGTAAGATTATTAACTTTTTCTTTCAAAGATAAACTTGATTACATTACTTATTTATACTATGTACATTGCATTAGATGTAAAAAAATGCATCAAGGTAAAATATCATATACAGTTTTTTTTTAATTAGTACTTTTTATCCACTGCTATTAAGACTTAGATTATTAAAAAGGAAAGATTTTGATACACAGCTCACTTCAGGTTTTGGTACTGGCTGCTTCCCATTGCACAACTTGACAGACAACCTAGAAATACCATTTCTGCTCACTTTCAATTCCCCATTTTTGTACGAGAGCTTAAGTATTTAGTGTTGGGATCTATGAAAGAAATATCAGGAGAAACAGAATGGTAGAGACATGGAGCCGCATGTGTTTAAGTCTAGAATCCAACTACAAAAACTACTTTTGCAAGTGGGGGGAGGGGCACACAATTAAAAAGGAATAGTCATTACAGTTTTCAGAAATTTAAATAGGGATGATGAATAAATGTATTATATGGTTATCGTTATGCTATCACTATGTTATGCTGAAACACTTCATGGTGTTATTACATTCAATTTGACAGCAATTTTTTGCAACATTTATTATTTCTCCATCTTACAGATTGAGACTTCAAGGAACTAATGTATCCAAGCTGAGGGTTAACCCTGTGGATTTGACTGTAAAGACTCCCTCTTAGCTGTCACCTCAAACTGCCACCATGTAGAATCCTAATTCTAGGCCTTAGAATTTTGCCTGTAGAGGAGGGACATGTCCAAATCAAGACAAAGAGACTCATGTCAGGAAAATGTCCCATATTCTGAGAGCCAGAACTGTTCAATTGTATACTCTTACAGTTTTCCCTATTCCGGGTCTTTTTCCTTTTGTTATTATTGTTGTTGTTGCTGCTGCTGTCTTTTTTTTTTCTTTACTTTTTTAAATTTGAAAACCTTATTTTGAATAAGTGGATAATAATGGTACATATTCATAACCTTCTCTTCTAGCTGTTTTGATGTGTATGACACCGTCTCTGGAAAGCATGCAGCTCGGACCCCCTTGTCCACTCCCATTCTTTGAAGGACCCTGCTGTCTGTTGGCAGGCTAGTAGCAGGGGCTATGGTGCTCATTTAATTCATGCTTTCTTACAAAAACCTTTGGAGTGGTCGCGTCAGGTACGGTGGCTTGTTGCTTTACCCTCATCAACGTGCTAGCCACATGGCGTCTTAGGTGCGGCCCATGGGACCATGAGGTTGAGAGACTTAAAGAACAGGCACGAAGCAGCAGTCATCAGTAGCGCAGAGGGGAGCTGGCGATGGGGTTCGCCTCGGTGGTGTTATCAATGGTTGTCATGGTTTCCACCTAAATCAACACGAGGGCAGTGAAAGCCAAGTACTCAGGGTGTGATCACAGCAATACCTGGCGTGGCTGTCTTTCAGGGCAGTTGAGCAGTTTTAGAATAAGGTAACAGATAGTGTGGATTTCACTTGGTTGTGTGTCCCCTCTCAACCTTCCCATCCCCATTCAGGCTTTCTCTGGTCTTTCCTTGGGTTTCTGGGATATGTGTGAATACAAGCAGAAGAATGAAGTAATCATAGCCTCAAGCAGTGTGCAACTTAACCTCACACAATGGCTCTGGGCTCAGAATCATTTACTGAATACCTCCCTGGAACCCTTCACCTCTGCTCTCGCTACATCCTTTCCATTCAAGCCATGCCAGAGGACCTGACCATGCAAAAAACACATCCAGGCTTGGGCTCTCATTCACTGCCTGAGAAATAGTGACTCCTCTCTCAAGGCCCAGCACAACTGTTAACCTCTGTGGGTGGTGGTGATTGGATCTGGGACCAAACAATAACTGTGCCTCTGAGTGAGTCTATGCCTTTATTTCCTGGAAGGGTTGATGGAGGTCAGAAGACCCTTCCCCAGAATAGAGCACACCTTCCAAAAGCATCAGAGACATGGAGAGGTCTAAGGGAAAGTTCCACTGTATTTTGCCTGCCCATCACCCCTTGCAGGTGAAGCATTTTGACTCTACTGCTTCCATTGCCATCCTTTCCTGAGACTGGAAAGCAGTCTTTGGCCTTCCAGTATGGACTGAAGGCCAGTAGTTCTCCAGGAATCCTCCAGACCTTCAGCACCAGATTAGGTCTGCTGGAATTGACTGAGCTCCTGTGTTCTCAGCTTCTCAGGCAAGCACATCGCCATTTTAAACCATGCATCTGGTATCGTGTAAGCCAATTTAAAAAAAAAATCTCCTTCTGGTATATGTTATTTCTATCTGTTCTATTCCTCTAAGGAACTCTAACTAGTATAACTTTTCTGTGAAGGTACTCTAGCTTCTATCCATCAACAATATGTATTCAGCTTCTTGTGAATAACTACTCAAGCATAATTGTACACTTACGTAGCTTTCCTCCTACTTGAATGACTGGCTTCGCAAGAACAGCAGCCACTCCAGTCATTTAATACCTACCACCTATACATAGGCTCTATCCAAGTGGGTTTTGTTACTGCTTTTCAGCTGAATGTGTTGTCAACCACACAACAGGACATTTATCAAACTGCTTTCTTTATAGTAACACTCAGTCACAACAACCTTGTCAGGTAGGTTCATCACCATCCTCACACTACAAATGAGAAAACTAGATTCAGGTAAAAGAACTTGGTTAGGTACAGAGGCTAAGAAAAGCAAAGCCAAGGCCTG
Organism: Psammomys obesus; assembly: GCF_907164565.1. NCBI lineage: Eukaryota > Metazoa > Chordata > Mammalia > Rodentia > Muridae > Psammomys > Psammomys obesus. Next base: position 10,882,618 of record NW_026592510.1, on the reverse strand, counting down.
CGCCCTTGGCGAGTCTGCTGTCCTGACCCTGGTTTGTTAGTTAAATATGTGTTAAATGATGAACAAATGAGAGATTCTCATGGTGTTAGAGGTTAGTTACTTGGGGCCCTATAGGCAAATGAGGGAGATTAGGGGAAACTCAACAGTAAAAGAGCCTAGATTTCAAATTCCATTCCATGCAAAATCTGTGTTCATTATCCTCCATGAAAGTAGTGCTACTCCATCCCAGTTCCTGTCACAGAGGTTTGAAAAGAAGGGTCTGCAGGTCCTCTACATAATTTGTGACAGCCACTAGGTCACTGTTTTGTTGTTGGTGGTGGTGGTGGTAGTGGTTTTGTTTGGTTTGGTTTTCGAGACAGGGTTTCTCTGTGTAGCCTTGGCTGTTCTGGACTCACTTTGTAGACTAGGCTGGCCTCAAAGTCAACAGAAATGCACCTGCCTCTGCCTCCCAGAGTGCTGGGATTATAGGCCTGGGCCACCATGCCTGGCTTGGACACTGTTTTTAGTAATCACCCATTTAAAGACCATGGGTGAATTTTATAAAAGGCATGGTGAGATACAGAACCTTTGGACAGATTTCACTTCTTCCTGGTTGTACTAAAGGTAGCAGCTAAGGTAAGGAGAGATGAACTCTGGCATTCTCAAGGAGAAGGGTAAGTAGAAGCCTAGAAGGATCACACCATTACACAGAGAAGTGATAATGCCGAAGGAAACACATCTAGAAAGATGGCATGCACAGTATTTAACGTTTGCTTGTAAATTTTGAATGTTTTACATCCATTATTTAATTTAATACAGTTGGAATCCTGCCAGGTCAGCAACACTGACCCTTTGAACAGTTGAAGAAGCTAAAGTCCGGCAGTATTAAGTGATTTGTCCAAATTCAAAATCTTCCTAATTGCCAGTGTGAGAACTTAAAATTAGATCTTGTATGGCCTTGGCTTTTCTTTTTTCACCACGCTGTCTTTAAAAAAAAAAAAAAAGTCACATAAAAGGAAAATGAGCGATTGATGCTGTTCTTCCTTGAGGACATGAAAGGAATGTGCAAACAGCACAGTCATGTTCCATAAGAAAATCTTTTAATTACAACTCAAAGCTCGGCACCACAGTGATAAGCTGATTGTGAGCCCACTTGAAGTCAAAGCCCTTCACAGTGAGTTCACTGGCCACACTCGTACTCTCTTTCTATAGCAAATAGAGAACCCTACGAAGATATGCTTTATCCAGCTTAGACCATAATGTTAGACACTGAGACGTCTATAAGGATGCCAGCAGGGGCCGGGGAAGAAAGAGCCAGAATTTGCAACTTATTACGTGTGCAACTTCATTTGGGGACCGACTGTTCTTACTGCTCTGGAAATGAGGTACATTTCTTTTGAAGACTGCTTCAGGGAGTCTGGATAGGGATCCTAAAGACTCTGAATGGACAGGTTAGCAGGATTGCCTGTCTCAGAGAGTCTATGTAATGTCATGGCTTCAGACCTATGTTTGTGGCCCAGCTGAATGCCATGTCTCAGCTGATACTTGTGACTGGTGAAGGATCACTTTTCATAAATAACAAAAAAGCAACTGTCATTGTTTCCCAAGATAGGCAGTGTTTCTATCATTAGTTTTAATGAGTTAGCTCTCTTCATCACTCTTAATAATTGAATATTGTTGATACCTAGTGTGTGTGTGTGTGTGTGTGTGTATTGGTTCATTTTGACCCAAAATACTCTAAGATTTTTATTCTTTTAGAGCTCTACTGAATCAGGCAATAAATTCATAGAACATTAGTTTATTAATCTTTTTGCTCTTTGTGTTCTATCATATATGTGTGTATGTACATCTGTAAAATGTATGGGATGGGCTCTGGATAGAGTGGCTCAATGAGAAAAGGCTTGGTATGCAAGCATGAGGACCCAAGTTTGGTTCCCCAGTACATGTATAAAGCTGGGTGTGGTGGCTGATGTCTATAGCCACAGTGTTCTCATGGAAAGATGGGAGGCGGAGACAGGAATATCCCTGGAATCTCTCAGGGAGCTAGCTGGCCTTACACCACTGTGAAAAAGAGGCCCTTTCTGAAACAAAGTGAAACACAAGGACCAATGCCCAGAGTATCTCCGACCTCCACATCTGGGCTGTGGTATGTGTGGGTCCACACTTAACATATATGAACATGTACAAGTATGCACACACACTGGATCAGGTTTGTGTGGTGTACTCATACACATACAGGTAGAAAAAACTGCACTGGAGTTGAGCTAATGCCACTCCAGTTGTACCAGCAAGCAATGCCCCGAGGTAGAATATGAAGGGAATATTTGAAGGTTTCAAGTCCAAGACCTGCCAGCGCGTAGAAGACAGAAGAATGGCAAAGGAATTTGTTCTAGAGAAAAGCATACTGCCAGAGAAACCAATAACGTACTGTTTTAATTAGGTTTGCTATTCCTGCTAGGTCACTCTAGACAATAACACTTCCTCTCCTGAATTAATTGCTCAGTAAACAATGTGATAGCCAAACCCTGTAGCATGTAAGGGTAAGAACAGTTTACCAAATCCAAGGAGTTCATGCATTCATTTCTTGAACATTCTCTCAGGACCTGCTGTTTTTGCTGTGTGCTCATCTCTACAAGTTTTGAATAATGAAAATGGAGGCTTATCAAGAAGTAAAAAATGATGTTCCCAGGCCTGATAGCCAATCTATTACTTATGCATATCTATCACCAGTATTATTGCTGCGACTCGATGGGGGTAAAAATTTAGTCATTTGAAAAGTTTAGTTATAACTGTCCTCTCGGGACCCAAGCGGTAAGGGCACATAATAAACGCTGGAAGAAATGGAGGTGTGATGAATCGTTTTCATCAAAAACCCAATACGCAGCTAAAGAAGGTGGAGCTGAAGAAAGGAAGGGCTCCAGTTTTCATAAAGATTATGCAAGCTTGCCCCCTCAGAAGTGTAGTGGCTGAATCCTGAGTCCTGGGCTCCCAATTAGAGGCATGCGGGTGGTTAATTCTCTTCATTTGTATAAGGAAGGGAGTTGTAGAGAAGAGGGCTCCAGTGTCAGGCAGAGACTTGTGAATCTGAAGGACAGGAGACAAATGCAAAGATAACATGGTTTTCATGGACCAGTGCCATGTTACTATAGTTTCATCCTAGCTAAAGGGTATGTTGAGCGCAAAGAGTGTTGCGTAATCCCCTGGCAAAAATTGAGCAAAGCTGAACTCTGCTGAAGAGGAGAACATTGCCCAGCCTATGCTGGAACCCAGGTGATCCTGGAAAATCCTAGACAAGAGCCTGAGGTCAGTAAATAACAGGAATGTTACAGATACTCTTTTTTGTTTGTTTGGTTCGATTTGGTTTGGTTTCAATATAGAGTTTCTCTGTGTCGCCTCGGCTGTCCTAGGCTTACTTTGTAGACCAGGCTGACCTCCAGCTCACAGTGATCCGCCTGCCTCTGCCTCCCTGAGTACTGGGATGACAGGTGTGCGCCACTGTGCCTGGTGACAGATACTCGTTTAAGCAATAGTGCATCTTTTTAGATCAGACCTCTATGAGAGAGATGAAGGCAAAAGCCAGCCTGAAATGGGGCCGCTGTTTCATAGTCAGGGAGACTGACAGTGACAGAGCATGACATCTTGAGTTTAGGATGCAGTGGGCCACGTTTAGGATACAGAGGTGGCCCATGGCAGCCACAGCCTCAGAGAATAATGCAGGGATTTTTAAGAAGCTGGGTGCTAACACTCATCATTTTCATAATTGCAACCTTTCTCATCTCCCCCACCCCCATTTTTATGGGCCAGAGACAGCGTGTGCAGGAGAGTGATGCCCATACGTGTTTCTGTTTTGGCATGGGCACGAAAGTGATGCCCGTATGTGTTTCTGTTTACTCAAGTTTACCATCACAGTACAGTTCTGATGAATCCTCCCTTCGCTGTGACACTGAGGCCAATAGTATTCTAATGCCATCTTTATTAGTCTTCAGCAGATCCCATACTACTGCACACGGAAATAGTGTAAATCACGGAAGTAGTGTTTGAGGTCCATAAAATGCAAGGTTATGAATATTTCATTACTATACATTTTATTTCCCTGTCTATTCTGCATCTCCCAAAATGTTGTTTGTTTATTTATTGGCTCGCTGTTGAGCAGGAATACTTAATTCTTAATATCAGGTGTGGACTGGCTCACCAACCCGAGCCCTGAGGCCTGAGCTACGTTAAAGAATGATAGATAGGTCTACCCCCTGTGACACACGAGCCTTTTCCCAAACCTTCAACCTTCAAGTACCTGTGTGTAAAAGGAAGCTTCACCCTTGTCATCCTGCCTGGGTTTGCGAGACCCCCAAATCAAATCCTAAACATTTCTCCCACGACTTAGGGCTATGTATTTAAATGCAACACCTCATTGCATCTGTCTTTGGCTAAAGGAAGCAGGGAGACTTTTGCTGCAGATCTTGGCAATGAAAGACACACTGTGCAAGTGCAATTAGCTTCACTCCCTGAGCTTGTACAAATGATTTGTATGAATCAGCTGGTCCTGCGAAGGATGCGGCCATTATCACCTGCTTCTGAATTTCTCCTTTAACCGCAAAATTCCTGTTAGTAAACAGCCAGGGGGATTCAATCCCAGCAAAATCAGACTCTGAGCCTCCTGCTCTAGGTGCTAACTTCTCTCCAGCTACAGGGCATAGTAGATATTAATACAACTCTTCGCTACACCCTGCAAAATATATAAAATGTCATAATTATATCTGCAATTCAGCAATGAAACAGTTTTCCTCCTTTCTTCACTGTCATCAGCATAATAGCAGCCTATGGGATTTGTATTTTCTGGCTGTGAGCCCTTTATGGGCTATGGAAGAAAAAAAATACAAGCAGGTTGGTTTCTCAGCTCTGAGAAGGCCTTGTGACAGAAATATTGCTTTTAATGTTATTGTCTCTTTCTGTCCTGTCTCCCCCCCCCCCTTGAGGTGCAGGGATGCTGGGCTAAGGCAGCGCCACTTAGGAGTTTTTCTGACAAACCCCCACGGTCCCTTTCCTGGCTTCCACCACCCATCTGGACAGGGAAATCATTAACCAGCTCTCAGGACCCAAATGTTATCTACAGATAAAAGGGGAACGGGCTGGATGGGGGCTAGTCTGAAGGGAATGAAATCACAAGGATGTAAGTCTCCCAGGCTTCTCGTGGAGACATGAAAGAACACGGGAAAGATGTATTTGGAGTGAATCTTCATACCCCATGAATTTTGTTAGCCAAGACAAATATCACAGCTCACATCTAACATCTGAAAAAAAAAAAAAAACAGGGCCAAATAAAATGATGGATTAATAAGTCCAAGGACAGAATAATAGAAGGAAAATATATTATAAAGAGTGATGCCTGTGTCAGTCTGAACAGGGCAGGCAGGCAGAAAAAAAAAGGCTAAAATGGAAACGGGGATGGGGGAGTGCCATAGCAACCTTAAATAAAAATCCCTCCTGTAGTTATGCTACACATTAATTAAGGCTACCAAGACCCCTATGGTATGATTGCTGCCAGAGCAGGTACCTTTAGACCATTTGAGAGTCTTCATGTTATAACCTACACTATGGGCATAGTGGCTTGAACACCAGCATAAATGTTCCCTCTGTAATTATTGGTAATAATATTCCATGTGCATTTATATCCCCCATCATCGTCTGTGATGAGGCTAATCCAGTACTTTCTGCATGAACTGCTGTAATACCCAAAGCAGCAGGATGGAATATTATCAAGCCTGGCTTTACCAATGGAAAGCCTAATGTAATGGAGTACATTTTCAGAAAATAGGCTTGGGATGAAATTTGTTAGAATCAGCTCTACTGGCGGACACCTGTAACACTCTCCGGAGAGACTCACTCAAGTGACCATTTCTCACAATGGCTCATGCTGGTCACAGAAAGCATTCTGAACACAGGCCTGGAAAACGAAAGCAAGACTGAGTGGAGAGGTGGGTCTTTAATTAGGGGTGAGGTGATCTGGATTCTGCTGGCACCTCAACCAGGGTCACCAGCTTGGCAGATTCAGTGGGAGAGGGGACACGACACTGTGCTGTAAAAGGAAGGCGATGGGAAGAAAACTCTCTAGGAATAAATACAGTTTAAAAACCTATTAGGTGCCCAGAGATCCCCTAGAGACAAACAGTCTTGCTATTTTATTTCAACTGAGCAGACCAATAGTATTGCAAGCAACTAATGATGATTCAACCAGAATGGCTTAAGACATCCTATAAACAGAAAGGGGAAAGCTCTAACAGTTACCTAAAAGGACTCTTGTAAAAAAAAATTTTTCTAAACCTTCATATGTGTTAAACCCTCTTGAACTCTTAAGATTATAATGAAGAGACCATAATGGTACTCGTGTTCAAGGAAAAAAAAAAGTGCAGCATATGAAAATTCAAATTTACAAACCAGATCAATTAATGGGTGATTATTCACACTGTAAAAGGATTTATCGCTTTACAAATGGATTCCCTGCAGGGTTCCATTTTAATAACTGAGCTCGCTCAGTGTTAGGAGTCACTGCCAATTAAAAGTCAATCAGGAGCGAAGATTAAGCATCTCTGAAATTAAAATGTATGTCGACAGAAACCATCCACTGACTTATAAAAATGCATCGTATACTACTGTGTAGGTGCAGAATTTATTTCCCAAGTTGCCACTGAGCCAACTCCTCTATGCTCAGTTGGTTCTAAGTGTCACAGCCCAGGTACCCCAAAAGGTGTAATTAATGGCCTTTGCCTCCAAGACTTCTGCAGTATGGAGTGAAGAGGTCGCTGTCAGCACTCCAGTCGGGATGATTCTCTCAAGTAGAGGTCATCCCTGTATATTGTCAGCCCTCATTCAGTATATGGCATGGGAGGTCCTGTGTCTTTTTATCCAAGGCAAATGGCCAAAATGCCTGTACACATTTCTCAAAATCTTCTATACCACCACACCCCCATGCTGTTAACAGCTACTGTGACGCTCGCCTGGTTATTGTTAGGCCATTAGCATTCTCCTTCAGGTTAGGACAACTGTTTCCTTCAGGTGGTAGGACATTTGAGACCAAAAGTCACCAGTGCCCCAACTCCCACTTCATGGATTTTTTTTCTAATTATGCAAATTTACTTCTTAAATTTATCTAACATTTTTAAATTATTTTTTAAAATTAACATGCTAATGAGTTCTACCTATTGCTAACTTAATAGCAGGTTTCCTTGAGCATTTTCATACACACTTTGTTCTTTCTAAAGTTTTTCTGGGTGTATTTCTTGTTTATGCATATTTGTGTGTACCACATCCATGTTTGAGGCCAGAAGAGGACATCAGTTCTCCCAGAACTGAAGTTACTATGTGGATGCTGGGAATTGAACCCAGGTCCTCTGCAAAATCAGCAAGTGCTCTTAAATACTGACATGTCCCAAGCCCCATGTTTCGTTATTTTATGTTGCCCTTCCTAGCACCCTGGCCCCTTTCTTGGGAACCTTTCCTTTCCCAGTAGACCCCCTTTTGCCTTCATGTCACATGCATTTCATTCTCTTTCTTTTCTTTTTTAATTTAATAATTTTATTTTTTCATACATGATCACTGTATTTACCTCATTCCTGCCCCCTTGCGCCTCCTACTCATCTCATGTATCCTCTCATAACTTCATGCTCTCTTATTAATTATTAGCTATATGTATATCTATTCATGCATGTATATATAACTGCTTTACATGCACACATATATAGGTTATATGTACATATGTGTGTGTGTGTGTGTGTGTGTGTGTGTGTGTATGTACAACCTACCAAATTGTATAGCTTTGCCTATGTGGTATTTCATCCCTAGAGGACTCTGATTGTCCCTCTCTTAGTAGGCGTTGACCACCTGTAAGTCTTCATCTGAAGGTGATGGCATGTAGAATTTCCCCTGTCCACATTGGCATGTCAGTTAGTGTTGTCATTGTGCTGGCCTGGTTCAGGAAATCATATTGCTGAGAGCCCCTAGCTCTCAGCTAGGGGCTGAGAGGACTAGCTTCTCCGCCATATATTCTCTGCGTTTGACCAGCTGTAGATCTATGTACTAATCTCCATGTATTGCAGGAAGCAGCTTCTTTGATTAGGTGTGAGAGCTATACTAGTCAGCCTGGGGCCGCAGCACAGGATGGGCAGCCTATGCTGGGCTTGGAGGTTAGCTATCATTATTGCTTTCTTTTCTCTTCTCCTCCCTTTAAGATCTCTGCTTTTCCCCCTATGGTCCACATTGAAGTTACATGACACACACACACACACACACACACACACACACACACACACACCACAAATAGACATATGTGAATATTTAAAATATAAGTCCTGAATATGAGAGAGAATATGCAGCAATTTATTAAATTTCTTTGGAGGAAAGTCGGGGCATTTGATATTTACTTTTTGAACTAAACTTTTTCTAAATAAAATTCTCCCTGCATTTTGATCACCTCTGCATTTTTCCTACCACTGATTTTATCCTTTTCCAGTATCGGCTTCCACCCATTCCCTAGAAGCTCTCCTTCGGCTTCGCTTCTTTCAATACTCTGACTTCAGAACAGCAAGTGAGTCAGTGAAGACAGAGCTCAAGGACTCAATTGGTGTTGAGGGAAAGTGTCTAATGAACCAAGAGAAGTCCTCTACTGCAGCCCTAAAGAAGCGAGGTCTTTTGAAGCAGCTGTAGGAGGTGGATAGTGTATGGACAAGATGAATAAAGGAAAGGTTTTCTTAGCTGCACTTGAGTTTTTCTAGGGTTTGGCTAATCGTATTAAAAACGTGAATTGGCTGATCTGCTCAAGCCATTTTTTCCAGTATCCTTCAGCAGTAGAACAAGACAAGAAAAGGACATAGGACTTCCCTTTTGGAAGTCATCCACAGCTGATCGATGGCTAATTGTAAAGAGAGTGAGGAAGCTGGATATATGGCAAGCACATCATTGAAGTGGCTGATCATGAGGCTTATGACCGTGTGGTAAGATGACATGACTGGTGGACTGGATCATTCACATTACAAAGCTTCAAGGATCCTCAGGTAGTCACCATGTTAACTCTGGTGGTAAGTGAATGGAAAGAAGGGAGGTAGAGTTTCCAAAGTCAGCATTTTACGCCTTAAACATGTAATAGTTCTATATCAGTGTGCTGGCTCTGATGTATTCAGAAGGTGTAGCTGAGGCTGGTGGAAATGTGATAGGCCCTAAGGATGGTATGGAACGAGAGAGTGAGACAGGTGCCAAAGTCATGTTGCAAAGTAAATGGAGGCAGGTTTGAAAAGAATGACTCAAATTTCCATTAAAAAGCCTCTGGGACAAAAGATTACAAGAAAATATGCAACAGTTCTCAATTGCCATCATATTAGTAGAATGCATTTGGGAACCCTAAAATAAGGCTTCATTTACTCACCGAACTTATACGGATGTCATTATTATTCAGTGGATTCGGTCGTATTTTGGATACAGAGTGTGCACAGTGTAAACAGTGCGAGCTTATGCCCTATGTCATACGCTATACTAAGTGCTATTACAGTTGAGCATAAGGCAAGAGCCCAGGCAAGGAGGAGGAAAATATTCTGTCTCCACAGGACTCCTCACAGGAGGAATACGTAACCCAGACTCCAGGACAATGAAGGCAGCATCTCAGGGGGGAAAAAAATCAAGAATTAAAAAAGCTAAAGGTATTTCAAAATGGGTGTTAGTAAAGGGTACCATCTATGCTAAGTTGCATAGACAAGGAGAGAGTAGCACGCACAGGAACAAAGGAAGGCATGGAGAGATGACGGAAAGTTAGGCTGGGAGGGAGAAAATGGTGGGCACTGAATGAACAAGGACCTTTCATGGAATTATCCTGCTACTCTGAGAGCATAGGAAGCCATTAAGAGGTCTCTACACTAGTGGAATGGCATCATCAGATCAGCATCTGAGAAGGCTCATTTTGGGAACCTTTTAGAGAGTACATTAGCCTGAAGAGGGCAAGATGGGCGGGATATATCAAGTCAGGTTATACTAAATTGCCATACCATGCAGGAAGAGGGATGACTAAAAAGGAATGTCCAAGATTTCTGGCCTAAGCAAATGGAACCACAATGGCACAAATCCCAGACATCTGAACATCTGGTTTGAGAGGGGGTGTAGAAGGATGATGGTCCTATTTTAGTCTGCGAGAATGTAAGCATCTGAAGTCCACAGGCAGATATGTCAGTTGGCTACAGCCAAAGCACCTGTGTGAAGTAAGCTTACAAGTCAAGCAAGAGATCTGGGCTGAGCTGGGGATGTGGATATCCTTCCACAGAATGGAAGCCATGGAGAGCTCGAGATGAGACAGTGCCAAGAAGAAGGCAAAGGCAGGATTCCTGGTAGAACTTTGAGTTTAATAACGTCATGGTAATTCAGGCAAACGATCACTCTGGTTTAACGAGCTAAAAGACCTCAGTGGTGAAAGCTGAAAGGATGTAAGTGGAGCTCAGAGACATTAAAAAAGTGATTCCAAGCTCTCCATTTGTGAAGTCCCAGGATGTCTTCAATTACAATAAATGCTTGGTTGACCCAAGTGCTGTAGAAAATAATCTTATTGTTATTTTTCTATTCAGAGAATGATGATGACAATTCAGGTGTCTCAAAGCAGACACTGCTAGCAATTCCAGCAGCCACTGTGCACTACGCACAGGACTCTGCTGCCCTATATAGTCCTTGAGGGCTTGCGACTAAAATCCTATAGTGTAAGGAAAACATGACGGAATATGCTGTAAGTAAACAAAAAATCTGGTGGAAGCATGAGTAGTTAGCCCAAATATCTCTTCAGTCTAATTCCATAATTGGTCCTTCTTTGTTGTCCTCCAGTTGGCCTGGAGTCAAACTCACTTTTTAAATACTTATTTATTTTTATTTTATGTGTTTGTGTGTGCACCTGCATGAGTGTATGTGTGCCACATGGGCGCAGTCTGGAGGTACAGACAGTTGTGAGCTGACATGTGGATGCTGGAAACCAAAACTGTGTCCTCTGAAAGAGCTGAAAGATTGGTAAGCACGTTTAACAAATGAGCCATTTCTCCAGCACCATGGTCTTTTCTTGATGGCCTTCGAGGACTGTAGAAGAATTTTAATCCAGCAACATGGCTACTCTGGCAAGAGATCAAAGCCAACAACCTAGGTCCATGTGATCCGGCTGGAATACAGACATGTCTTTGGTATACAACTCTAATCTGGCTAGAATACAGACAACACCTTTTGTGCATACCTTTAATCCCAAACAGTGACATCTAATTGAGGGACAGACAAAGTTATGAATCAGAGAAAGATCTGATAGAGTGAGTCAGAGATAGGATACACCCAACTGTCATGTGAATAGACAGGAAAGAGAAGACGCTTAAGAGCAGCACAGAGGTTGTTTAAATTTGTTTTTGTCATTGAATAGCTTGTTTTCTCTATCTATGATGATTGAGAGTTTTGCGGGGTATTATAGTCTGGGCTGACATCTGTGTTCTCTTGGGTCTGCAGGATATCCGTCCAGGCCCTCTGGCTTTCATAGTCTCTGTTGAAGACTCAGGTGTGATTCTGATGGGTTTGCCATTATATGATACTTGACCTTTTTCTCTTGCAGCTTTTAGTATTTTTTTCTGCATTATTACTGTTTTAATTATTATGTGAAGGGAGGATTTTCTTGTCTGGTTTAATCTATTAGGTGTTCTGTAGGTCTCTTGTATGCATATAGGCTCTCCTTTATATTGGGGGAATTTTCTATGATTTTGTTGAAAATATTTCCTGTCCCTTGGAGATGGAGATCTTCTTTTTCCTCTATTTCTAATATTCTTTGGTTTTGTCTTTTCACTCATCCCTGGTGAGGTGGCCTTGCCAGGCCATGGAGGAAGAGGTTCCAGGCAGTCCTGTTGAAACTTAACAAACTTTGGTCGGATGGCAATGGTGGAGAACTTTCAGTGGACTAGGGGAAGGGATGTGAAGAAGAGGGAGGGAGAGTGGGAATAGGGGAAGTTGTGGGAGGGGGCTTTAATCGGGATATATAATGAGTAAATTGTGAAGAAAAAAATTTAAATTTTAATTTTAAAAAAAGCAGTGCAGAGAGTAGAGAGTACAGTACAGGAATACAGTAGAGTTTGTGCAGTCAGTACAGTATAGTTTGGTGCAGTATGTTTGAGTTCAGTGCCGACAGTTTTGTGCAGTTCAGTTTGTAGAGTTCAGAGGCATTTTTTTTCTAAACAAAGAATTCAGTGAGAAGCAGAGAGAAACCAGTTTGAATCGGTCAGCTTGGAGAGGAGTTTTGAGCCAGAACAGCTGAGTTGAACAAGCCAGCCAGAGTTCAGAAAGAATTAGAAAGGGTGAGCTTACTCAGCAGTACATCTAGGAGGCTAAAGACATTCTAGGCCTAGGTTAGCACACAGAGGCTAGAAGCCTTTAAAGTACGGGCTTCCAGAAGATTAGATTGTATTAAGGCTAGATGCTTCCAGACCTAGACCTAGGGATAGTTAGATGGAAATGCTCTGGGCTCAGTCCAAACCATGCATTCATAAAGCTTGGGTTCAGCTCTCATATCATCCCTTCATCTGAGGAAATAAAAACAACATTTTCAGATCAGACCATGCAACGTAGAAAACCAGGTTTCCATCACTCCATCACTGAGCCAAGGCATCCTCCGCGGAGCTTTCTAAATTACAGGTGCTGAATCTCTTATCCCTAGAATTCCACCCTGCACCTTCTTAGTAATTAAAAGAAATCACATTCCAGAGGGACTCCTTCTGGTGATTCACTCCTACTCTGAAGCTTTCTCTATTGGTGTGCCTGTGGTTAATAATGTGTAGCTTCCTCTCTTCACCTTACCAACTCACCTTGAACATCAGGCTAGGTCCTATTTAGATGGCTTCTTTTGTTCTCCAACTTTGTCCCCTTGCACCAGCTACTAACTCACTGACAACTCCTGAAACCACCTATACAGATATAAAACAGCATTTTTTACACATTTTTTTTCTCTCTGTGGTAGCAGTTTGGGTTTATTGAGTTCTCACTTTTCTGATCTATCCAATAGGAATAATTGCAGGCTTATTACAGAATCTAGCTCATGGTAACAGCTCAATAAATGTTAGCCAGCATCCCCATTAGTATTGAGGCTTATGTCCAGCTTCCTTCTTCTCTATCTGTGTAATAAAATGTTGGCCACTTAGTATGACATTCTTTGGAAAATGCTATTATAATATCCGCTTGCCTATCAAGGCTAGAGGTTCCAATAGGAAGCAGCAAGCAAAAGTAGTCTACTCATTACTGGGACTTGTGGAAATGTTGGTTGTGGGAATTTTTCTTTAAAGATGGTGCATTCTTAGGTTTTTACAAATTGATTTATTTTTATTATATGTTTGCATGTGTGTGTTGTTGTATACACATGACTGTGTAGGTACCTTCAGAAGGCAGAAGAGGGTGTTGGATCCGCTGGAGCTGTAGTTACAGGCAGTTGTAAACCACATACGTGGATGCTTGGACTTGAACTTGTGTCCTCGGAAGAGCAGCCTCTGAAGGGGTGGTACATGTTCTAAACCACTAAGCCAGGGCCTCCTGTGCCCTCCTAAATGTTTTGAAAAGAATCAGCAACAATTGCATTACATGCTGGCTCTGACTACAGATGTTTAAAATGAGATGCCTGGCTTAAAATTGTGTCACAAAGCCAACTTTGATAACTGAAACTTGAAAGTTATTCAAAGATGCCCTAAATTTCATGTCAGGTTACATTCTGAGGGAAAAAAATGACATACCTGAACCACAAATGCTTAACTCCCAGTAAAATGACTTTCTTAATTATTTAGTAATGCAAAGCTGTTACAATCTAAGAATGGCTACGCAAAGCATACTTCTTCCATTTACAAAGCTGACACTGCCCATTCTTTTGTCCTGCACGTTCATCAAGGGATCTTCACAACAGACATGAAGAGGAGTGCTCAGGGTAACTTCTGTTTCCCTTCAGTTCATGTATGAGAGCACCTGTGACGCAGGTCGTACCATGTGCCTGTGTTCCCACTCATAATTTTTATCTGAGGTTCCTAAAAGGATTCCTCATGGTCTGCAGCTCGCCAGCTGAGGAGAATGTAGGTCAGTTGATGGCCAGCTCCTCTCTCGCTTTCTATTCGTCCAGCCTGTCGGCGTCTGTTCCGAGTGCGTCCTGCCTCACGGGTTCGCTGTAATGCACACAGCTCAGGTGATGCCTCCTTTGGGCTTTGGCTCCCATCCCAGTACACTAGAAATTCCTGAAGGGGGCCTGATTGCCAAAGCCAAGCAAACTTGCACATCTGCTTGTTCAGAGGCCTTCCTGCCAGCCTGTCATATCTGCTAGAAAAGTCCAGGTGAGCCCCTGCCACTGGGAGACCAGTCACTAGTCCAGAGCATGCTGCCAGGGCATTTTTCTTCCAACTGAGGCTGGCTCTTTGACTTTCATTTGGAATTGGCCTTGTTTGTTTGTCTTTTGATGTCACATGGGAAATTTATAATTTCTAAACCTCTAAGCTTTTTTTTTATTATAGTAGAAAGCTTTACAAATTAATGTATCAACTGAGAAATCTTTTTGTGTCGTTGTGAAATCAACCTTGCAAAAAAAAAATGTGTTTTCAGAAAGAAAAATATAATAAAATCAAGTCTGATGAGGGAGATTTTTAAGAATAATTCTAATGATATAAAATTTTGCTGTAAAGCAGATCATCCTCACGTAATCCACAAGTTGTAGGCATATTCCTACAGAGGATATAGCCCATGCCCTTCTAGAGTCTACAGGTGTATCTTAGTGACTAAACCCTTAACAACACACCTCTGGTTCAATTTTATACAAACTGAAAGTCAAGCTTTACCTATGTTCAAAACTGCAACTGTTTGCTGGAAGCAATGTAGTATCGCCAAGTTACTTGTCTGTAACTCTATTCAGTGGATTTGCTCAGCAGCAGCATCAACAGTGGAATGTCCCAGCCTCGCCTCTACAGTTAAAAAGGCTTTGCGATGACCTTCTAGGACATCTCAGAATGTGATTTGAGGAGAAAAGGGAGAGGCCTCTGAAATGCCAAACTGAGAATTCTAGAACATTCATTAAATGACCAAATGTAAGCTTTTAGAGACAATTATGAATTCCGCTTGAATTCTGATGTTTGACTGTCTCATCGGCAGCACATATTCTTGAATACAAATGAGCATACACACTAACTTTTTACTCTACATTTTTGATTCATGATGACCTCATTAACCACCAAACAAATTAATCCTAATTACAACCTTTTGAAACATTGCTACACTATTAGGGTACAGAAGTGAATTACTGATCGAGCCTCTCATGAATGTATTTTATCACTTAAGACACTGCCAAAATGGTGCCAGAATGCTTCAAATTCTCACATACACCAACTGGTCAAAGTGATGGCATGTAGGGAAAAAGTATGATGTAATCTCCCTTGGGAAGTATATATACGATTGGAGAAAGGGGTGGCTTTGTGCTCCCAGAAAACTGGCAAGGCTGATCTTCTCAGGTCAATTTGCATGGTGTGCTAAGCAAATTCTGGGGCAGATATTATCCTAATGGGCAAGAGACTCAAACACAAGCTGGATCAGGAACAGAGCCATGAAGAGTGATTATCAATGCCTCATGGCTCAGAGCATCTGTCACTTGGGTTATCTCCTAGACTAGTTACCCACCCAATGCCTCAATCCTGAGGAGAGTTTGTGTCTGTAAGGAAAAATGAATCACCATCCAGAAGAGCCAATTTAGAAGTGTGAAGGCCATGAACCATTGCCTCAGAACCATACAGCACCATAAATGGCCTAAGCAAAGAAAAGCAGGACCATCATTGCATAGTGGGAATCAGAACAGCTGTGGCATCTTAGGGACACTTGGGCACTTGTGGCACAGGAACTGTGAGGGTGGTAGCCTGTCAAGACAGCAGCTGATCCCATCAGAGGCTGCAGCCTCACCAGAAAGGCAGTTAATAGCTAAATCAATACCTGGTAGGAGAGGCAGAAATAGACAGCACACAGGGTTTCAACACCAAACTCCTAGGAGGTGTATCAGGAGAAGGAACGCACAAATAATTCCTGCTCATGAGCCTGACATTTCTGAACAAATGGATGATGGTCCTAAGGGCTCTGAGAAACTTCGAGGAATTGTGAAAACTGCTCCAGGATTTTTCATTAGGTGAAAGCTTATAAGGAAGGCTTCTTTTTCCTACTGACAGATTCCCATTGCTGGAATAAAGGCAAAGAGCAAAGAGTCATCTCAGTTGCCTAACTCCTGATCAACTGATGTCCCTGAAGCACAGACTAGTACTCATGAGCTAAGCTGGTCATTCTTCCTCAAGGAAAAAGAAAGCTGCCTCACAGCTACAGAGGCCTCTGGAGGATGTTAAAATACCCACCATCTTGCCCACTTTCTGGGTTAAGGTATCACCAATAAAATCTCCCTTGTTGTAAAATAATGAATATTGTCTAGGGCGCACTTAACGTCACTCTGACGCATCTAATAATAAGCCTCATTATGAGACATGAGTCATAAACAGACGTAGGCATGCTCTGTCTTCTCCCTGTGGACTAGTGAGACTGCTGGGAAGACAAGGACATGCAGATCCTAGGCCAGCTCCCAGAAAACAAGGAGAAGGAGAAAAGGAACAACTCTGACAGAAACTTGTCGGGGTAGCACACAGCATCATTTTCCAGCCATGGTCAAGTCACAAGGGAGCATCCCTTTCAGGCTCATAGCCTCTTCCAAGCAAGGGGCAAAGCCCCCGTTTTTTAATGCATCTGTGAACTGCATTAAACAGGGAGGGTGCACTCGTGGAAGGATGAGGCAGAGGCGTGGTTTGAACCTCAGTATAGAAAATCTGAGGCTGAAGCAGTGGCCTGGGGCATTAGCCTTTCTGTCTGATGAGAGAGCATGTGTGTAGCACTGCTTTGCAACTCCAGACAATGCCAAACAGTTACAAAAGGGCAAAAGGCTCAGAGAAAAACATACCTAGCCCCAGAGTGTCATGTCCATGCCTAAAATGATCACCGCAGGCCTGAGAATCCCACAGTAAGTAAAGGTCATCTCATAGAAAACACTAAAAGGTCCACTGCCGTAAGTGGCTCAGGGACATAAACGAAAAGTGGCTTCACTCATACCTGAAGCTATGTGCTTGAAGTGGTGACAGTGGCAGGTGAGCCTAGAGGGGGTGTGGGCCTTAACAGAGGTGACACAAACTGAGGACACATTGGTACATGGGATAGCAGATGAAGACAAAGCTGTGTCCAGGGTGGAGCTCAGCCACATCTGGGCTTATAGGGGAACTAGGCAGTATGGTCCTGTCAAGTCTATGTTCGAATGGTTAACAAGACAAAGACCTGTTGGGCAGAAGAGGAAATGGTTATCAAATCCTGCAGGTTTTGAGAGCAAAGGATGAATCTGAGAGCAGGATGTTGCTACTCTTGCTGTTTCCTCCCGGGTAGAGTTCTGTGCATCCATTTTTGTGTCCTAATGCACAGATGTGAGGCAAGGGCAGGGTGGCATTGTCACTGGCACTTTCTAGGACTATCAATGAACTGCAAAATAACTGTCAAAAAGCAACCTGGCTCTTGAGGCCTTCTACAGAAAGGGACCACAGAAGGTTCGTTCTCCTCCATTTTGCATATTCCTTGCAATTTGAACGTTTCAGGGGACTCCTAAAGAGACAGGTCTTCCATGCCTTTCTTAGTGGCCACAGTCCCCAGGGATGGGGACTCAGTGGGTTCAGCAGACGGGCTTGTTCTCATCAGACAGTTTGGACTTGAAGAATGAGCATACAGCCACATAGTAAGAATGCATTTATTTGTGAGCATATGCAAGCTACCCTTGGGGCCTCCAGAAACGAGTGGAGGAGGGGTGCTCTGCTGAGGATTGAGATCCAGCATTTGTGCACCATGGCAAAAACCAGCAAACAGGAGTGATGATATCATGCCACTTCTGAGGAAACAGATGTTTTCTCTGACAGTTGGGACAATAGGTAGAAGCTAAAATCATATCCATAATCAGACATGGTTTGTAATATCTTAAAAGTGCTTAAATTTTTTTTTCGAGCTCACAGTCTGTAATCTAAGATCATGCAGACTGCTTCAATAAAAGCCCAGCATCCACTCCCATTATGCTCAGGCCTGACTGGCCTTGCTTGGTGTCTGAATATACCTGTAGTGCGTTGCTCAGATCCTTTATTCTCGCTTCTCTGTTGATCAGGGATGTTCTCCCCCAAAAGCTTTACAAAGCTTACTGGCTCCTTCCTTCTTGTCATTCCCATCGCAACTTAAATGCTCCTTCCTCAGAAAGCCTTTCGCTGATGCTTGGAGGTTTAGACCATTGTGTTAGCCATAGTCACCTTCACATTCTGTAGTTGTATGCTGCTAATGACACTTATCATTAACTCAAATTGCCCTGTTGGGGTTCTTTTCAGCTACTTTGCCACCACTTAGGGGCATCTAACAATATGCAAACACCAAAGAAACCAGGGTCTTTATCAGTCTCATTCACAGCTCTGGTCCCTGCCTATGACCATCTGGCACATGGAAATGTCTTTTTGCGAAATGCTGAATCAATTGCAGAGTGATTGCCAGTTTCTCTGCAATTGGAAGAATTGTTTGCCATGGTTCAACCTAAAAAAAAAGTAATAATAATCTCTCCATCTTTGTTCCTTTTTTTTTGCCTGGTAAGTGGGAGCTGAGACAACTTCTGCCTCAGAGCGTGTAATCTTGATTTGTTTACATGTGTTGACATGCCATTTAAAATCCATGTCTCCAGGATGCGTGTGTAATGTCCTTCCTTTGCAGGTCAATACTTTAACACCCATTTTGTTGAAGGCTTCAGATGTCGCCACATAACCAGGGCTAGGAAGCCAGCAAGCACTTCACAAGTGGGAACCTGCAACCTATAGATGAGAGAAATAATCATTTCGTTATACTACCAACATTGAAACCATCTGTCTATTGTATGGAAACTCTGATCTCCAAAACTGTGCCTGCTTAAGAAATGCTCTGTAACCAGAAACCGCTTTAGATGAAATTCAAGTCTCTCTCGTGTATTTCAGTAACTCGGGGGCATACCCGCAGATGTTTCTCACTCCTCTTAGATGGTCAGTTTGACACATAGTGAGCTTCTAAGGCACAGTGCCGAATCATTTCCACTGGAAAGTTTTAAGAATAGCACAGGCACCTTCCCTGAGGTGTCATAGCACTTGAGTGCTAGCACAGAAACTGACTCACTTCTTGAGATCTGCTCCAAGGGCCTGGTTTGCTCCTAAATCATAATTAGTCTTCCCAAACTGTCCGGTTTGCTCTTAACAAAAAAAATTATCTGAAGGGGGAGAAAAAGCTGTATTAATCAATCCTGGAGGGTTTCAATTTTTCCCCCATTGGGAATACAGCAGGGTGACTTTAATATTAACAGGACATTTCCAATCACAAAAGTCCAGTGACTTTAGAACGATATTTCCTGATGCATTTGGCACTTTTAAAACCTCTGCTGCTTTTCTCTTTAAAAAAAAAATGAAACCTCTCCTAGTTTTGAGTGTGGGGTATTTCTGAAGTTCATCTACTGCCATTTTGCTGTATCGTCCAACAGATTGTCCCTAGTACCTTCTGATGGGTGGCAGCTGTGTTTTAACAATTCCAAGTGTTCCATATGAAAGTAATCAAAGACATTAACACACTAGTGTCTGCATCTCTGGAGGAATTTCCTGCACGTGGAACTGTTACACCATGCAGAGTCGTAGGTAAATGACTTTGGTTTTGTATTTTTGATTGGTGATTTGGGTTCTGCTGTTTTGTTGGTCTTAGTGTGCCGCCGTGTTCTGTCCATACATATGAACTCATCACATGCTTACACCCATGGATGCATGTTTCTACAGATGGAGCAATCTACAAAGGGCAGCATGCCATTTTTTACAGAGCACGAGATATATCCCATAATAATCTATGCACAGTGATTTCGCAGTCCCCAAAGGAGGAAACCATTAAAAGTTTAGTGTTTGCCTCTGATATAATGTACCCTGGGTAGAGTAGTAAAAGCTTACTCTGTAACATCCTAAATGTAAGCAGTTATTGGGGAATGTTTCAAATACAGTATTTTATTATTGTGAGATTGCACTGTACTTAAAGAAATACCCTTGGATCCCCTCCAACTTTGGAAGGAGGTAGTCAGGTTATGGAATCTGTTCGTTCAGCAACTATGTCTTCCAATAAATTAGGGTTTTGAAATGATAGTTTCTTTGTCCACGATGAAAAATAACGGGTAAGGTGAAGGAAACAAGCTTCCAAAGTGCTTCCTAGGTGTGCTGAGCAGTGGTGTGCTGCGCAGCCGTGAAAGGAGGAGTAATCATATGTACATATTACCTCACTGATTGCAAAAATCACAAAAGTCATGGAAGCAAGGTGTCCAAGGATGAAGCTTAAAGATGGAAGGTTCCAAATGTGACAGATGCTGTCACAAAACTCACTCCAAGTTTGTAGTTCAGCTTATGCATTCAATTTCTGCATTCTTTGTGATGGTAGTAAAAAAAAAAAAAAAGTCAACTCAAATAGTTTTACTATGTAATCCTGGCATGGGCACAGACAGAGGAAAGAACTAATGTTCCATTCCATCATGTCAGCGTCATGTTCCTTGCTGGATGAGGTTTTCCTTCAAAACCTGCTTTAAGTCATGCATGGACGCTGGGCCCCATGGTCAGTCACTAGGAGCCTGCATTTACTCCACATCCAAATTCTCCCCTATGACCACAGCCGAGAAAGCCTCAGCATGCCTGCTCTGTGCAGAACTTTTACTCTCAACTCAAACAGTGACACCAAATGCTTTTAATGACTCCCTAGATGCTATTAAAAGGTGCAGGGTAAAAGTTAGATCGGGGCCCCATCTTTGGGGAATAACTGAAAGTTAGATGTCACATTTTCCATAATGTTTCAGCCATTGCTTTTCTATGGCCTCCCGTAGGACTTCTTCAGGCACTGGGCCACATCAGGCCTTAACTCCTTGCTGTAGGAATCTTTCTGAAAGATCAAACTACTAAAGAGACGCAGAAGGATGGATGGGTAAAGAGGCAAACACTACTTTGAGAAGGAAGAGTTAAGGATTAGGATCCTACAGAATATTTGTGGTCTACCTCGCTTATTTCCTAGCCTTAACTTTGCCTGCTTTACTCAAGGAAAGAAAATTAGAAACAGTTTCTGAAGCTTGCTGTTTGGATCTGCCACTCTAATTTACTTTACAATTTCTTGGGGGTGCGGGTGGGGCAGGGGTGGGGAGGTGGGGCTGGTGGGTGTTTAAAATGTGAAGGTACTGGGCTGCACTGACAGTTTCCCGGAAAGGAAGAAAGCTAGCGTTTCTTCTTCTGGGATCGGACAACCTTATTCAGATGTCTGGGCAAGTAGAGGAAAGGACTTTTCACAAACAGAAAAGTTAAGCAAAGGCCCTGCCGTGAGAAACTACATGGATGTTTCAAAGTCAAGAAGGGGAGTGTGTCAACTAGAGCTTAAAGCCACACAGAAATGAAAGAAAGGAAAATGGACTAGAAATGGGGATGGGTGAACGGGGGACCCCGAGCCAGACCAGACAGTCGGAATGGTAGCCTAGCCTTTGAGTGCTGCTTCCTTACTAACAGAGGCACACAGCATGCTCCGTTTTGCTTTCCAACTTACCCACTTAGCAGTTAAAAACAGGGTCATTTAGAAGACCTTCAAGAACACTGCTAACATCACCCCCCCCCCTTTTTGAGAAACCAATGGTTCTAAAGGCATCACTTCAGAGGAGGCAGAAATGGCATTCCTACCCTGTTTTTCCACTTGGGAAGTGTCAGCCTCTGTGTGTTCTCCTCCCTCCCCCAATATCCCTCCTCCTATGTATTCAGCTTCTGTCACAGTCTCACGGACTGTGATCAAGAAACTGACACCCCTCGCCTAACCATTAATTGCATAACTAATGTCTTCCTGAAGGTAATTTGTGTTAGTATATAAAGTCAGTATTAGAATTAGTGCCGCAACCCTCTGGGTGCAATTCACAAAGGACAGATTTTAATCTTGACCTTTCCTCAATGAGACTCACAAACAATTGTTTATCCAGAAATTCATGGGGACACAAATCATTTTATCATCATAGTTGGAGCTGAAATTGTGAATAGTTGAGGAAAAGAAAAACTTTGCATTTACGTTGATGCGAAAGGCCATTCATATAGAATGGTGTGTTGGTTAGGTTCCCAGCAGGAAATAGCTGGCATGCTCAAATTAGGATCCTTCCAGGAGAATTTAATAAAGGGACTATTTACAGAGTTGCAGAGAAGCCACAAGGGTTAGTGCCGCAACCTGGGTAATAAAAGCACAGCTGTTACCAGTCCCAAACCCAAGAGGAGGGGAGGGAGGTACTGCTGGAACCAAAACTGAGAGAAGTGCGAGGAGAGTCACCACAACAGGAGCTGGGCCTGTAAGCCAAACCCACCTCTGTCCCCAGGTGACCCAACAGGAAACAGCCAGGAGAGTAAGGCCCTGCTTTGGTTTTTACCTTCCACTCGGGGGTGTCCCTCCAGGGCTAGACACTACTAACTAGGATGATATGGATAGACAGGGGGACCTCTAGTGAAATTTTTACAGGCTAGCTTCCTTTCTGGTCAAGATCCAGGTCGAACTGGGCACCAAGGAGCAAATCCATGGGTTCTGGTGATATTTGCACTTGCCTAGAGCCCCTGGTGGTAATCAGGAGGAGGTACCCACTGAGTACCCTGTGGAGTACTCTGATGTCATTGGGAAGTACTGGGTGGGCAGAACACATGCCGGGCACCAGAAAGTAGTGGGGGAAAATAAAGCTCCATGCTTGAGGTGAGAGTGGGAATGATGAGTGAAGTGTAAGGTTTAAACTCACCATTCTACTTGTGTTCCACAGAACTAAACAGAGACACACACACACACACACACACACACACACACAGAGAGAGAGAGAGAAAGAGAGAGAGAGAGACCTATAAAACTCAAGCATTTAATGGTAACATTTGTGCTCTTTTAGGCTGAAGGGAGACATTTTCAGATACCCTTCATTATAGACTATGGTTGACACCTTTCTTCCTGTGAGGAAAACTAGCCCATTGAAATCTAGACACTACAGAGACCAAAAAGCACACAGTGGCTCCCTGAGCAATGCACAGTCTTCTTGGTCAAGCTGGTTAGAGAATGCCTGAAGAACAGCAGACAGAGCAAAACATTTCTTCTTCCTTCTCACTGGCAGCCTTCAGGCCATAAGAAGACATCCTCAGATAGAAGCTGCTATACCCTGGAGTCCCTGTGACACCCTTTTATTCTCTCTCCATTCCTTCCCTCCTCCAAAGCCTGGAGATCTTCATTCCTGGTTCTATTTTGAAAAAATGGTTTCAAGTTTCTATTCTGCTCATTTTCAGTTTTCTCCAAGAGTAAGAATTCTTAAGCCTAAAGCAGCTACATGAGAAAAAAAAATCTTACTACTTTACTAACATAATTTTGAGGCATTAGTTTAGAAAAATATCTTCTCAGCAATGTTTGTCATATCTCACATCCCCTCTTCAATCTACATCCTCCCCAAAAAGAGGTAAATAGTACCTTAATATAGTGACAATTCTGGAATTCTGGTTTCTTTTAAACACAGAAATAATATACGAATATGTTTTCATTTTAATGCCAGGTGTGGAGATATGGGGCTGCTTCGGACTGTCTGCTGCTGCTGACTGTGGTTTGCCTCACCTCCTGCTCTAGCAGAGGCAAGCTTTTGCCAGCCGGAGATAGTTTCTGTGATTGTGTGACTTTTGGAATTCTGGGAACTTTGCAAAGGACCCTGAAAAATGGTGTAAGTGATTGTTAGTCATTGGGACAGTGGGGAGAGGGGTGATATTGTTTGCAGTTTGTTAGTAGTTGTGCTCAGAGGAGAAATAAGAAGATCGGGATTTTTTTCCTAGTTCCTCTCTTCTTTTTATATTTGTTTCTCTCCTATCTAGTGTTAGAGGTTGAAACTGGTGAGGGGATTTAAAGGGTGGGGAAAAGAAGAACACACAGATTAGGGGGGGGGAAGCTACGCCTTAAATCTTGCTTACTCACACAACCTGGGGTGGAGGGGTCTGTTTTCTGGTTGTGACTTGGTAATGAAATCCTTGATTGGTTGGATAGAGTTCATAAAATATCTCCATTCTTCTTGCCTACACCTAAATTGTTCCTTAATTCCTCAACTTTAGTCTAGTTATCATTTATAGATGCATCAACCAATACCCAAATGTTGTGGCTTGAAACAACAGTATAGTAACTGTCACAGCTTTATGGCTCTCTGCCCTGCTGGACTTGCCAGCTAATATGAGGCCCTCATGTAAGCTGTGTCTGGATTCTGGTTGTGGCCTTGAAAATTAGCAGGGACTATTGACAAAGGTATTGCTCGTGGCTTCTGTGCAGCTTTTGTATTCCATAGTGTGACATGTTGGTTCTAAAACAGAATGCCTCAGGGGTGAGCCTTTCCAGAAACCCAAGTGTGAGCTGCCAACTTCAGGTAGGTTATCAGAAGTCCCAGAGGCTGCTTGTCCTTCAGACATACCTCACATCAATCAGGTTAGAGTGAGAAGAAATTAGACACGCCCACTCCCTTTATATGAGGAGTGGTGCGTACCCACAGAGGGACAGGACTGGTAAGATGTGAATCAACATGATGTTCTCCCCCTCTTTTGTCTTGTCCTACTGAAATCATGATCATTATTTTGTGTTATGATCATACAACAGCCTGATTAATACAGTGAAAAGAGCACTGAATTCACAGCGAGGCCACACCGATCATCTTAAGCAGGGACAATTCTAAGCCAAAGCAGCAGCTGGGCTCTGAGGTGCCACACATCAAGGCCTGGCCTTTGGACTCTGGGAGCACTCCTATGCCTTTTAATCCTACTCCTGAAGAGAATGACATTAAGAAACAACCTACCTACAGCTATTCATCTCTATATTTGCATCTCCTGCCTCCTGACTGATTAGAAGGAGGGAAGTGAGCTAACCAATTTGAGTATTCAAGACTGAAGAAAAAAATTGCCAACAGAAGCTGTCCTCCTGAGCCATCTGAGCTACAGTAAAGAGAGCTCTTTTCTTCCAACTGAAGCTTAGCTGTGCCCCGCAAACACAGGGTGTCATCTGCAGGTACACAAACATCAGCTTGTACCAGTCCCAATCTTGTCACCACTTCTGTAGTCTCGGAGTATTCCACTTTCAAGCATCCGCATCCGTAAAATGAGGAGAATTGGTTGTTCTGTGTGTTACGTGATAAGTGTTAGAAATGTAAGCTGTGAACCCCCAGGTACAGGTTAAGTATTTTCAAGAGAGCTGCTGAACACAGGGCTCAGCAAACTTTTCTGTAAAGAATACAGAACATTTTCGTATTTGCAAGCCCCATGGTATCTTGTTGAGACTATTCAATTTCACCATGGTGACCCCTCCAAAAAAAAAATAACCATAAAAAGTGGTTATGAAATAATTAGGTTTGGCTCTCAGACCATTACCAACCCTTAGTCAAGGTTATGATTTCACCTGGGAGAAAAGAACAGAAGGGAAACAAGTAAACATTTCTCTCTTCCTCCCAGAGGAGGAAGGTGGCTCATGAAGCTGATAAGACTTAGAAACTGAACAAACAAAGGGCCCAGAAAGTAAAGAAAACTTCCAAGGTTTAGGAAGTCCCAGAAACTTAGAAGATTCACAAGCCCCCCTTTCTCTGTTGTTATGTTAGTCATACACATTAGCAGTAGGTCTGGGCAGAGGAGACTCTCCAGCCAGCTGCCTGCTAGTTGTGCAGGGAGCTGTAGAGATGCAGTTTTCAGGAGTCATTACCCATGCTGTGATGAGCTTTTTGGTGATACAACTACAGTTTAGTCACCCATACTCCCCTAAATAGCCCCAGTAAAGTCACCGGTTCAATAAGCAGGATTTTGGTAGAATTTTTCTGTTGGTTTGTCATTAGTGTCCTATCTGAGGTGATTAAGATATCTGTTCATATCTCCCTAGGAAAGCGGCGCACAACTAGAAGGAAGCCAGTGTCTCCTGCATGCTAGGCAAGTGAATGTTCTACCACCAAGATGCACACAGTGAACCCTTAATGATATCTTTTATTTATGGTTACACACAACTGTGGTTCACCTCACTCCGGATAAAGTGGCTTTCAAGTGTGAAGGAATGGGAACATTCTGGGCATGGCAGAATATGCCCAGAATCCTAGCATACAGAAGGCTGGAGTGAGGACTTCTTGAGTTCCTAGGCATCCAGGACTACTTGGCTTTCAGACTGTCTCAAAACAAACAAAAACAAAAACAAAACCACAAACAAGCAAACAAAAACAAGTCCTGGGAGATGGCTCAGTGGCTAGAACTGTGTCTTGCTTCTTCATTTATTCCACAAGGAATTGAAAGGACAACCAGGAGTCTCAATATGATTCCACTTGTGAACTTACAAGCTCTCCATAGCATTATTTACAGCGTGACGAGTTTGGATGACTTCTGTTATGCTCGTGGTGTTGGTGTGGGATGCAGAGTAGCCTGCTAGTGTGAGGAGACACATGTGCAAAAGCCACTGGAGACCAGGGGACGACGTCAGGTGTCATCCACAGAAATATTGTCTTTTGCCTTTGTAACGGGGTCTCTCATCAGCCAGGAGCTCATCAGCTAGGTACTGGCTAAAGATAAAGAGCCCCAGGGATAGGCCTGTGTCCAGCTTCCTGTCACTAAGATAAAAAAAATGCCTGGCATTTGTATGTAGGTTCTGGAGATCATGCTTGTAAGCCCAGATTTAACAAGTGACTTACCTTCTAGCCTAGGTTTTGATATTTATATTTGGGAGTTTGTTTGTTGTCTTTAGAAAGCAGTAAAGAGCCTGGGGCCTCGTTCCTCACTCACTTGAGTCCTGCAGCAGAGTCCTGGACAACAGAGGCGAGGAAATGCATAAAATGTGAGCTCCAAAATGCTTTGAGAGGCGAGACTGTCACTATCCTTGGAGCAGTCCCGGGCATAAAAGCAGTAGAAGCATTTAAAACAGATGTCCACAAGGCCAGGGCCCCAGCTGGGCCTTTTGCAGAAACACAGAGTGTGCCTTGATGTAAACAGCGATAATTACAGCAGCCTTGTGGAACTTGCCAAAGACTTCCTATGAAATACAAATTCAAGTTTTTTAAAGGCCACTGGCTATTCTGCTCAATATAAACACACACACACACACACACACACACACACACACACACACACACACAAGAGGATGAGGAAGAATTGTAAGTCACTAGCAACTTCTGGTGGTTCTCATGGAGATTTTCCCCAATCACATTGCCACAAAGTCCACTGAAGTATAGAATTTGTGGGTTGGATACCAGGTGCTCATCTCCAATCCCAGCAGTCAAGAAACTGAGGCAGGAGAATGTGAGTTGGAGACCAGCCTGTGCTACACAGTAAGATCTTACCTATAAGTGAATAAATAATTAAATATTACAGTTGATAGTGGACACTTGAAGAATGCTCCTAACACCCAAACTCTCTAGGTAGCCCTAGGACATGGACATGTAAAGGCATGTTCATGTTCACCTCCAAGAATGAGCGGGGCTAAGTGAGCTGTCACATTGGTGGTACTGGTGCACGCTGGGGGCACTATATCCAGTCTTGGCTGTAAGAGTGTAAGGAGCTGTTGCTGATGGTGGCAATTACTTTATAGGGAAGGCACATGATATAAGCAACATCTTACTTGGAAATGGGTGGGTTGGTTTTGAGCTTGAATTCTGCAGCCTCTTCCTTCCTTATCTAAGGTTCTAATGAGATTTCTGAAAGCCTCAATTTCATCCTCTTGAGCAGGGTAATAGCACCTCTCCACATCACCTGTGGGAAGAACTCATAGGGAAAAGGTAGGCAGGAAAAGCTTCACAAACTGATGTAGAAAGAGATGTTGCAAGGCGATGTCTGAGAGGATATTGGAATTGATGGTTAGGTGTTTTAAATGTGCTTTCATGGTTTGCGTAATAAGATCCAAGAACGAATTGTCTGAACATATATATGTTATCAGCTTATCAGTAGTAAAGCAAGCCTGATATTCTATGCATCATCTCTTCTCTGGGCATCATTTCTGAAAACTGATAATAAACTCAGCAAAAGCAAAAGCAGCTTGTACGTAGTTGACACCATCAGGAACCTTCCAAAGCCATGGCTACATTCTTTGTTCTTCATTGACAGTGCCCACGTTTCATTTCTACACCAATACACATATCATCTTTTTAAAAATGTGTTTATTTTTTGTGCATGAGTGTTTGCCTGTGTGCTTGTATGTGCACCATGTTCATGCCTGTTGATCATGGAGTTCAAAAGAGGGCATCCAATCTCTGAAAACAGGCGTTAAGGATGTTTGCGGACCATCATGTGGGTGCTGGGGACCTAACCAGGGTCCACTGCAAGAACAAGTGCTTTTAACCACTGAGCCATCTCTCCAGCCCTCACATCACCCTCTCTGCACATCACTTCAATGATAAATATTGCTTATTCAAAGCTGGTGATAGTGATACCATTCTCTTCACTGGTGACTAATTAAGGGATGGGCATCTATTCAGTCAGAACTACATGCACAGTGCTAACAAACACTGAACCCTTGCTGCCTATGCTAAGAGCTTCCTCCAAGTACTGGATAAACTGAGGCTAATCTTGTAGGGTGGGTTCAGTGACTTCCATACTTCATAGCAGAGGACACTGACACCTAGAGTGACTGAAATATTTTTCTCAAGGAAGTAGGCAGAGTCAGAATACAAACCCAGAAAGCAGAGCCTCAGGGCCCACATGCTCATCACCACGATTTAATACTGTACGTAAGAAGAAAATCTTGGGGCTAACGAGATGGCTCAGTGCTTAAGAGCACTGCCTGCTCTTCCAAATGGACCCGGGTTCAATTCCCAGCACCTACATGGCAGCTCATAACTGTCTGTACCACCAATTCCAAGGAATCTGACACCTTCACACATAAAATAAAAAAATAAAATAAATTATTTTTTTTTTAAAAAGAGTGCTTTTTAAAAAAAGGAAGGAAATCTTCTGAGGGCTTCTGGGAAAAATCTTTTCAATGATTAAAGGGAGGAAGGAAGGAAGGAAGGAAGGAAGGAAGGAAGGAAGGAAGGAAGGAAGGAAGGAAGGAAGGCAAGCAGCAGGATATGGCTTGTTTCTTTCAGTGCCCCAGCTGAGTATGTGTGATGACTAGAATAATGGTACCCTGTTCTTGGCATTGAAGGAACTGAGCTCATACACTGAGGATAACTGGGTGAAAATCCTGAACCCTTGAAATAATGGTAAACACTGATTTTAGAGATGGGTCAGGGGCAAAGGCACATCACTGCCTACCCTGTTGACCTGATTCCAATCTCAGAATGATACCTACACACACACACACACACACACACACACACACACACACACACACACAGGAGGTCTCTCCCAACTTCCAAACTGTATGAGTTCCTCTTTTTTGTTGTTATGTTTTGTTTTGTTTTGATTTGATTTTTCATTTTTGAGACAGGATTTCTTTATGTAGCCTTGGCTGTCCTGAACTCACTTTGTAGACCAGGCTGGCCTCAAACTCACAGAGATCCTGCCTGCCTCTAGCTCCCTAAATGCTGGGATTAAAGGGGTGTGCCTCCACGCCTGGCTATGAGTCTTTCTTATGTAGCTTCTGTGACTCTCATGGTCAACTAATGTCCACAACTGAATTTACTATCTTTCTCTGAGAATCAATTTTCATTGGCCCTTTTGGCTCATTTCCTACACTAGGAAAAAGGACTCTTCTAGGCCCCCCGAACCACCCTACCTTTACAACTCTTACAGTCCTTGTCAGTTCATCCCCAAACCTAACCACTGTGTCCTTGTGCCATTTCTCCTGCTCAACCCCCATCTCTCTGCTATCTGCCCCACCCCCATATTCCATGTCATCAGTAGCATATGTAGGAAATTAGGCATCTAGTGCACACCTCTAATCATAGTCTGGAAACCATGACAGGAGGATTCCTGAAGCTACTGGCCAGCCAGTCCTGCTGAAGCAGTGATTTCCATGTTTAGTGGAGGAAAAAAAGAGTCTCAAAAATTTACCTGCGACATTTCTCATCAGGTAAATGTTCCTGCTATCAAGACTGACAGCCTGAATTCAACTCTTGGGACCCACATGGTGGAAGGAAAGAGCTGACTCCCAAAAGCTGTCCTCTGTCCTCCCTCTAGAAGAATCCTGGTACATGCACACACGCACACACACAAATTCATACATACATACATACATGTTGAAAATGTAATTAAAAGTTGGGTATGGTGATGCCTATAATCCCAGTACTCAGGAGGTAGAGGCAGGCAGATCTCTGTGAGTTTAAGGACAGCCTGGTTTACAAAAAGAGTCCAGGATAACCAAGGCTACACAGAGAAACCCTGTCTCCAAAAAACAAAAAAAAAAAAGAAAGAAAAACTGTGATTAAAAAATTAAAGGCATAACGTAATGAATAAAATGCTTATTGTTGACCTCTGACCACCATATATGCATGTGGATACATTTATACATGCGTGTGAACCTTCATTCACAAGTGTACATGCCCACTCACACACTCATGCACAGCAATTAAAACTGATAGTAGTGATGAGGCTCTGGGAACATAATAGACAATTCCTAACAATTGAGCATTTTCCCCAAACCCAAGCTAATTCTAGATATACAGAAGCAGGAAGCACTGAAAAATAGTAAATATATATCCACACAGGTATAGTAACATATATGCACAGAGACAAATGTATGTGTGTATACAGAGACAAAGCGAGGATGAAGTACTTCCAGTGAGCTGTAAGCTTTTACTGAGAGCCAGGTAACTGATGAGCAGAGATAGAGCAACATGAAGACTTTGGCAAGATCTCAGCCCTTCCTCAGTCTTTGTGAATGAAATCCAGTCTACCTCAATATTTTTTTTTTCATTGAGATATGAGGTTTACCTAACACTTAGACATAATCAAAAGGAAACAACAAAGACACATTATATTTCTTTTCAAATAGCAAAGTAATAAAAGGGTTTTGCAATAAAAGATGCCAAATACAGTGCTGAAATAGGATGATGAGAATAATGTGCCACCAAGACAATAGCCCAGCCCAGGCTTCACTTGTTTTCCCTCTTTATTTGCCCACCATGATTCTGATCTTTCGGTATAACACTTGCTCAGACCACCCAATAGAGAAGCCACATCCCATGTGATGTTTGCTCTTTTGAGTCCAAACTGTGCTATCTACCATGTCCATCCTTCTATTGAGTTTACGTTACTACTATTTCATCATCCTGGCTTTAATGTGCCATGACTATGTTTAAAAAACAGCAGCGATCTTTTCCAGATCCCACCATTTGCCGGAAAAATTCATGATTTCCCTGTTTTTTATTGCTGAGTAGTATTCCATTGTGTAGTTATACCTCAATTTGTGCATCCATTCCTCCACTGAAGGGCATCTGGGTTGTTTCCAGCTTCTGGCTATTACAAATAAGGCTGCTACAAACATGGTTGAGCAAATGTCCTTATTGTGTACTTGAGAATCTTTTGGATATATGCCTAGGAGTGGTATAGCTGGATCTTGCAGAAGCACTATTCCTAGTTGTCTGAGAAAGTGCCAGATTGATTTCAAGAGTGGTTGTACAAGTTTACATTCCCACCAGCAGTGGAGAAGGGCTCCCCTTTCTCCACAACCTCTCTAGCATGTGTTGTCTCTTGAGTTTTTGATCTTGGCCATTCTGATGGGTATAAGGTAAAATCTCAGGGTCGTTTTGATTTGCATTTCCCTGATGGCTAATGAGGTTGAGCATTTCTTTAAGTGTTTCTCTGCCATTCAATATTCCTCTATTGAGAATTCTCTGTTTAGCTCTGTACTCCATTTTTTAATTAGATTACTTGATTTTTTGCTGTTTAACTTCTTTAGTTCTTTGAGTGAGCTATTCCAGAAGCAGAAAGATGCACACGGTATATACTCACTCATATAGACATATAATATAGGATAAACCTACTAAAATCTGTACACCTAAAGAAACTAATCAAGAGGGAGGACTCTTGCTAAAATGCTCAGTTCCTATCCCGAAAGGCAAAGAGTTTGGACATCAGAAGAAGGAGAAAAGAGGGAACAAGTCAGGAGCCTGACACAGACGACCTCTGAAAGGCTCTGCCCTGCAGACTATCAATGCAGATGCTGAGACTTGTGGGCAACCTGTGGGCAGAGTACAGGGAATCTCAGGAAAGAAGTAGGAAACAGTAAGATCTGGAGAGGACAAGAACTCCACAAGGAGAGCAACAGAACCAAAAAAATCTGAGCACAGGGGTCTTTCCTGAGACTGATACTCCAACCAAGTACCATGCATGGAGATAACCTAAGACCCCTGCACAAATGTAGCCCATGGCAGTTCAGTATCCAAGTGGGTTCCATTGTAATAGGAACAGGAACTGTCTCTGACATGAACTGATTGGCCTGCTCTTTAATTACCTCCCCCTGACAGGGGAGCAGCCTTACCAGGCCACAGAAGACAATGCAGCCACTCCTGATGAGACCTAATTGACTAGGATCAGAAGGAAGGAAAAGAAGACCTCCCCTATCAGTGGACTTGGGGAGGGGCATGAATGCAGAGGGTGGAGGAAGGGAGGGATTGGGACAGGAGGAGGGACGGAACCACAGGGAGGATACAAAGTGAATGAAATGTAATTAATAAAGAATAAAAAAAACAGCAGTGGCAGAAGGCCTTGGGGATTTATTAATATAATGAGCCAAAGCACTCAAAGTTAGGACCTAGATGACAGGAGCAGCAGCACCCAGGAGAAAATAGAGTTGCGATTGATTTAGCAAGTCCCAGACAATCCAAATTAGAAGAGACATGGAATCAGAGCTGTGTTTCTTCTGACCCTCCTACGGTCTGTGAGTTTGTTAAACTTGAGCAGTACAACCCCTCAGAATTTCATAAAATAGAAATATTTCACAGCTCTCCTGAGGCAGTCACACATAGTTTGATATCTTCCCAAATAGAAAAAAAAATTCAAATATTATGTTTCCTTGATAAGCAACATTTAGTGACTAGAAGGCACAACTAAAGAAATGTAGGTTTGAGGAAAAGAAATGAGGGTTCAGGTGATGGGCTAAACCTAATGAGAAAGGCAGCCTGGAGGCCACATAAGTGGGGGTGGGGGGGGAAACAATTTGGTACCTGGTTTATTTTTCCCATAAGCAGAAGGAATCTCTAATTTCTCTTCCCAGCACCATGCTCCACTAAGACATTGTTCTTTACTGCAGGCAGTTTAATCTAAATTTTAACCTGGGCTTTTCTGAGGTCCCCTCCTCATAAACGGGCATCCTGTCACTGGCAGCCCCAGTGCCCATGTCCACCCTAGCAGGCAGAGGGAAGCTTTCTGGATCTCTACTGCCTCTTCAGGGACTAGAACAGCACCAGGTCTATGGATGTGGTAAACGATTACACCGTCAACAAATGAATCTGAGCATAACATCCTTTTCCAGGTCCTCTCATCCATCTGTAGCTGACTACCAAGGCGGCCTCTTAAGGCAGCACTTTTTTACATCTATCTGTGTCATGTCACCAGTATCATGGGAACCACGTGGTGCATGTACCATCATGGAGACAGCTGCCTTACTCTCACTATCTCCTTTGGTTGGTGCTATGCCTTACATCCAAGTAACCTGGTATAGCCTGCTCTTGCCCAGAGCATTCACTGATCCCCTTATTCTATGGGTATAACCTTGTTCTTATGGGTTGAAAGCTCAAGCTTCTTGTCTGTCTGTGGTTCAAGACTTTCATGAAGTAATGTCAGCCAATAGGCTGACTTCCTTTTCTTTACTCTGCATGTCCTGCTAGAATTTAATCCCTCAAAGTAACATGTCCTTCCTCATTATAGCTTCCCATCAAAGATTTAAGATTTGCTTTGTCTCACTTCTCCAATGGGGCATGGTCCTTGACCATTCGAGAACAACCTGACTTGATCTAGCATCTGGTCTTCCTGGTGGTCAGAACTCTGAAGCAGGCGATATTTATAACAGCCACTCTTCGTATGCTCTTGTGCATCGGTCCATCTGCATTTCTTGTACACATGGGTAAATGAAATGTTCACTCAGCTTAGCCCCAAAGTTTCTTTCTAGCAGTGAGCTTATGTTTGGCAATATATTTCCCTTTTTGCCCATCAGTTTATCTAATATATATAGATATAGACATATATATTAGATAAATATATATAGCCTTTTATATATTGACTA
The DNA here is from genome assembly GCF_907164565.1 of Psammomys obesus. Lineage (NCBI taxonomy): Eukaryota > Metazoa > Chordata > Mammalia > Rodentia > Muridae > Psammomys > Psammomys obesus. Next base: position 10,848,376 of record NW_026592510.1, on the reverse strand, counting down.
TATATTGACACACACATATATATATTAGTCTTACAAGGTTGAAATAATTAAAGTAAATCACATAGTTTAAAAATATTATGGTCAGAAACTGGAAAAAATAGCACTCTCTGCTCTTGCAGAGGACTTGGGTTCAGTTCCCAACACCCACATTGAAGGTCACCTGTAACTCCAGCTTTCAGGGAATGTGATGCCTTTTTCTTGCACCTGTGGTCTCCTACATGTGTGTGGTACACATAACTCATCCAGGCACACACACACAAAAATAAGAATAATAATAAATAAATGAAACTAATATAAAATTAAATGTCATGCAGAGCACCTGGAACATAGAGTACTTACTTGATAGTGTGGGCATCTTTTATGGCTGAAAATGCTTTATAATCTTATGTATTCCAGTAGTTCCAACTCACCATCTTTCATTAGTGAATTAATGAAAGTTACTGCGGTTAGCCAGGCAGCCTGTTTACTAAAATAATTTAAAGCAGTTCCATGCTCCCTTCAAGAGAGAGCAGCTATTCTTCAAGAAGGTGTGAGAGAGGGGGAGAGGGAGAAGAGGAACAACCAGACATGGTGGCACAGGTCTATTATTCCAGCACTCCAGAGACTGAGGCAGCACAATCACAAATTCAGTGCCAGCCGGGGCTACATGAAGTCCCAGACTTTTAGGGAGTACTTAATGAGACCCTGCCTCAACAGGTTAGACAGAGGTGATGTGTATTCTTTCTATCTACTGATTAAATCTCTGTTAACATGTCCTGTACATAACTTTTTAGTTTTTTGTTATTTAGATATGCATATATGTGTGTGCACTCCACACATGTGTAGAATCACATGCACACACACACACACACACACACACACACACACAACTTCTAGAGTGGGTTCTCTCCTTCTTCCTTGACAAGGGTTGCAGGGATAGAACCTAGGTTGTTGGGCTGGCAAGGCAATCACCTTTACTTGCTGAGCCATCTCGTCCACCCTCTGATAATGTCTTGTAAGAGTGTTGTTTCCATTAAAATTAAACTAAATCTGTTGTAAAGAAGCCTCACTAGGTAGCCAGGCATAAGTGGCTTAGCTTTTCTCAACCTGTCTGTTCACTGAACAGTAAGATGAGACCAGATGACCTCTGTTGTCCCTTGGAAGGCAACAAGCATATACTTGCTTTGCTGTAGCATACCAAGCTGGTATTAGCTCTATTATCTTCTGCAGATGGAGCAGTGCTAAGAATTAGTCTCCCTCTAAGTAACAAATTGATAGAATATTTATTTTCAAGTTGTAGAAGACTAATTGTCCCTATTGTCTAATGTCAACCTATAATTGCATTGTTATTAAACTTCAAACTGTATGAGTTATTTCTGAAAAGGTATGATGGCCCATATTTTGATATCAGGTGGTAATGTTTATTATTGTTTACTTCGGGAAAAGCATATCACAGTGTAGGGATTGAGTGACTGTGTTCAAAATGAACTATTAACTTATTAGAACCAAAGATAGCCCATGGATTTCTGTTGCTTGATTTTTTTTTTCTAATTGTTGCATGTGCCCTTTGATGCATTAGAATAACATTCTAATAGGGCAGCTGGTGGCTATGGCAAAGTTTAAATAAAGTGCTGCCACTTTGTATTCACTAATACAAAAAAAAAAAATTGCTATTAGGTCTCCTACATGCCCTGACTTGAAGGGTGATTTGGTGTTTGAAACACACACACACACACACACACACACACACACACACACACACACACACACA
>NW_026592510.1:10821202-10846616 GCF_907164565.1 Psammomys obesus | reverse complement strand
ACACACACACACACACACACACACACACACACACACACACACACACAACAAATCATGAGCTATACTGTGGGTGACATAAGACATAAAGACAAGTTTGCACTTGTCTTTTGACAGATAAGTTGGGGTGTCTGTGTGTATGTGACACTAAATTGATATATTTTTCCCCCATCAACTTCACTTCAGTGTCTGCTTTAGGGACCACAGGAAAGTCAACTTATAGTGGCTCTGACTGTGGCTCTGGCTGTGCAGAGTCCTACAGGCTGGTTGCTGCAGAAAGTCCCCAAGCTTCAGGACAAAATGCTGAACATGCATCATAGGCTGTGCAGGCCTTCAGACAAGCCTACAGCCCCAAGCTAAGTTAAAATGAATTTAAAGGTTGAGCAGCCTGTGTCCCCCCAAACCCTGCGGACCAAAGTCTCACTGTCCTCAGTGGAGTTTCGGTGACACTTACCCGTCACCCCTGTGTCTCTGTGAAAGAGTTCGGGTGTGGCTTTCCACTAGAGTTCATGGCAACTGCACTCTGCATAATTTAGATTTCCCGGCTCAAACACCCCCCCCCCACACACACACACACATACATCGGTGCCTTTGTACCTCTGCTCTAGAATACAGAACCACAGAGGACCACACAAAGCCACCAATGATGACCTGTGAGAGGCAGGCCAGCCCTGCAGCCCATAGCCAACCAAACCACAGCTCTCTGCAAGCTGCTTGGATCCCAGGATGTCACTTCTAAGTGATAGGTGAGACTGTGACAACAGCATTCCTCTTATTGGCTAGTCTTCCTGCAGGACAAGTCAGGAAGGAGGTGTCTTTTCCAATTGCAGCAAAGGCACCCCTTGCCCTTAGAAGCTTCCCCCAGCCTCTTGCCCAGGTATGGAATTTCCTTTTACAGACACACTGTTCCATCTGACATCTGTACCACCTGAGTGTAAATAAGAGACTTAAAGGCACCTCTTCATCTACCAGACACAGAGCTCTGCACAAAGGGATGGCTTTCCTCCTAAAATGGTTCATAAATCAAGGACTACTCCTTATAAACCCTTCTGGACCATGGGGGTGGGTGCACAGGGCTTGGGTTTGCTTTGGTCACCGTTTTTGTACAGTACACTTAGTAGCTTTGACTGAAACCTGAAGGAGACACCCAGACAGATGCATCTGACCTTGAACCACAGACCCTCAATCTTGACGGAAACTACTTCATTTGTGAAGCAGGAAGCACCTCTGTGTCCTAGGGACCCTTTCTTACCAGAGCATGAATCTATCTTAAAATCAACCAGAATAATTTTGGGATCAACAAGAACACCAGATCTGGCCTCTCTTCCCATGTCCTGGGCATAGGGCAAGCTCCACAAGAGGAATGGGGATGACCAGATCACCATCACCCTCTCTCTCCCTCGCCACCCACTGCCTTCTGTAGGAGTTAACATGCGAGGTCAGCACTGAGCAGAGCTGTACCGTTCCTTGGGCTGGCTACTGTCATCTGCCAGATAACCTAACAGGGTAATAAATGCAGCTGGGGCTGGCTGTACTTTGCCCACAGTCTGTTCCAACATATGGTGCCTTCGGTGGTGGTGTCTGTGGAGGGGAGGAGGGTGCAGAGCCGTCTCACTCCGAAGTGATTGTCTGATGCCTCCACCCAAATACCCTACGTACTGCCGTACACGGGTGAGCACAGGCTCAGCTTGGTTGGAACTCATGGATTTCATAAGGAAGATTAAAGTTGGAATTGAATCCTGCTGGTCCCAGGATGGCAGAACTGGCTGGCAACATTTGGAGACATACTCCTTAATTGGCCTCATTATTTTTTCACAGGCAAGAAAAAGGGGGAATACGAAAATAAAATCTTAAGTGACTCCCTCCCACCCCCACCAAGGACTTTCGCAGCCAGTTAGTGTTAGGATGAGGGCTAGAACCCTTGCCGCTGAGTTCCGCTGTGGTGCGTTATCAGGCTCAGTCTGTCTCTGCACGTTTGGTTTCAGTTCATGTGCAAAATATGGACCCTGGCAACCTTTCCTGGGATTGAACTTCTGAGCCTAAAGTGGCTTAATGCACACTTTGGGGAAGGGAGAACATGAAGTCTCTAAGTGGCTTTGATCAAGTTTGCCAATATTTACCCCGTAGGATAATCAATATAAACCTCACCAAGAACATAGGCCCCTACAACATGTGTTAACTCTAAGTTACGGTGGTCTTCCGAAAAACCCATGCTGCATAATCACCCTGACAAAGTTAACAATGAAACAGAGAGCTGAAGGTAACCACCAGCTTTACCCGCTGCTATTGACCATTTTAAGCGGGACTATTTTTAAAATACTGTATGCCTCATTAAGCTGTGCTCTGAAAATGAGAAATTTGCTTTAACTGCATTGTTTTGAATTGCTGAGAGGAGAATCTATCAACCACAAGGTGCCCTACTGCTGAACTCAGCCAAAAAGCTGTTAATAACTCCAGCAGATGTTTCAGCTTTTTAGGCCAATAGACTCCCTCCCTCCTGCCCACCCCTTTCCAGAATCCTGTGCCAATACGCCTGAACTCTGGTTCCCGCCGTTGCTACCGCCATTGCTGCCGCAGAGGCTGGGTGGGTGTTGCTAGTGCTGCCGGGGAATGATTCTTTAAATGACTCCTGGCAACAGAACCCCTGGCCTCTAAGGTCAGAGCGTTATTGCTTTTACTATCAGAAGTTTAAATCTTCAGAGGGGCAGTGGAGGTGAGGGCGCAGACTCCATGCTTCTGTGATGTTTTCGGCCTTAGTCGCTAGTCATTTTGTCTCGCTTTCTGTGATCTCTCCCAGTGCCAGAAGTCCATTTCTCAGACTCATCAGAGTGCTGGGCCCGCCGAGGTCCAGGGTCATGAGTACACTGGTGGCCCTGGAGGGCCAGAGGAGAGCTGTTGGATTAGTGCTTTTACAAAGCGGGCCCGGTGTGGTGTAGGTTTGTGAGGTTGCTTGCTGATAAATCAAGAGCTTAGCGTGCCCCGACCTTGGCAGCTCCGCAATATGAGATGTGTGTCTTAGAAATGCAGCGACGCCCCTGTGAGATGGGTCCAGTGTGAGGGCGGCGTACCAGGCCACGGCAGCTCCACCTTGGATTCGCAGCATCACTGTGTGATACCTTCACCTGAGAGCAAATCTATGTTCTAAGGCTTTCCAAACGAAAGGAAATTAAAGCAAAAGAGACAGAAAGAGGAATACAGCGACCCTGCCCTCCTCTCCCAGCCTCTGTCCCCTGCCTCTTACTCATTTGGAGGAAAGGCTTAAGGAAACCCCAGTTACAGCAGGGTGAAACACAGGTGCAGAGCACACATTTGGATCATAGTTGCCTGGAAACATGTCTGAACTACACGCACAGCACTACCTGTTGTTGTGCCGGAAATTGCCACTGTAGAGGGAGAAGGAACGGAGAGGCAGACTCAAACTCATATTTTAATTCCTCATTTTGATGCAACACACACACACAAATCAAAGAAACCAAAACAACAACAAAAACAGGATCTCCAAGGCTCTGTGGACCTCCTCTGTCAGCTTCAACGTTCACCAACCACAGTAATTCAAGCTCAAAATCTCCACTCTTTGCCACACCGGCTGTAAAATAAGTACCCTTTCCCCATTAGCTGATCACCCTACTGCCTGCTTACGCTCACAATATGTACTTCCAATTCTTGCTTTGATTGTAAGAGGAGGACACAGGTCCCCTGCCTCTTAAATCCAATAGAGTGATAGATTCCATCATGACTTGGTCGACATGCTCGTCAGCACAGGGGCAGAGCGCTCATTAATGCTGACAGAATTTGCACATACGTACAAGAGGGAAAATACAGCTGTCAGTGCCCGAGTAGTCCCCCATTTTCTTAGACTAAGAGCAGTATTCTATCCCCCAGAGCCCGCGTGGCATCAATATCTTTTAATTCTAAAACACGGGAAACTCGGATTGAAAATTGTGTCACTCGTGCTGAAATACAGCATTTCTGCTGGCAAATGAGAGGCTATTTCTGTTTGATCGCTGTGATTTGAAGAAGTCACTATCAGATGAAGATTCGTTGGTAAAATAAACCACCAACGTTGTAGTAATAAAATAGGCTTTCAAAAAAAAAAAAAAAGCAACAACAGAAACTCCCGACTGAATCAGTACAGAATATGTCTCATTATTAAAAAATTCCATATTAAATTACACATATGCATCTCCAGAGGAGCGAGAGCGCAAGATAAGGAAGGAGAATTGAAAGTAATCATGGGCTAAGTTGAGATTCCAGGCCTGCCAGTGGTGAACGGTGGGACTAGACATGAATAAACGATGTGGAGCTGGCAGAGGCCCATGTAAAGCCACACCAGGTACTTCATTATGTCTTGAATTCTGCCTGGAACCCTGCGCTGGGAGTGATGACTTCCCAACTATTTTGTTCTTGATTATTTCCAGTTCAGGTAGAGCAGACAACAAAGGAAAGATGCTTCCGCACTATTTCCATGATGGATGTTTGAGACCAAAATAGCACTGGCATCTGATGTATCTCACAGTTTTAAGTTAAAACAGACATGCCGGAATATGCTAGTACATCTGGCTCAGGTGCCTCGTGTGCCATATGTTTGTGAAATAATCCAAGGAGATGTTACCATTGTATATTCCCCCTGGGACCTGAATAAAATGTGCCCACAAAGACTCGCCTAATTATTCATTCCTGCCAGCAGCATCCTCACCTAATAATAAGGTGGCACTTCAGAAGAGACAATAGCGCTTTCAGTCTTGAGAGATGTCAGTGACGCTTATTGTTTCAAAAACAGAAAGTCTTTTGCGTGTTGAAAATCAGGAAAAGATCTTTGGCCTTTAAAGCAAATTAAATCTCTGTGGGTGGCATATTTTGGGATTCTTATGGGAACAACTTGTGTGGTGCCCATCAAAACCTCATGTTTCCTGAAATCTATTAGATCCTAGCCCATGGAGCCCCAGTAGAAATTAGTGACCCTGAATCCAGCCTTCTAAGAAATAAGAGTTCTGGGAATATTACACACTTTGGATTGTGTGTGTGTGTGTGTGTGTGTGTGTGTGTGTGTGTGTAGCAGGAGGGAGTGATGGTATGTGACAATGTGGGTGCCTCTGTTCCTGCACTCATGGAGGCAAGGTCTCTTAATGAACCCGAAACCAGGCTGGCAGCCAGTAAGCTCCAGTGATCCTTCGGCACATTCCCCTAGAGGTTACAGCATGCCTGTGATTCTGCCCAGCTTCCTACCTGGGGCTGAGATCCGAACTCGGGTTTTCATCCTTGAGGCCAAGTGGAGCTTTCTTTCCAGCCCCTAGGAAGAGCTGCATACCTGGCACCTCGCAGTCTCGGTGGCTGCCACACTTCATCCCTGTGACAAACTTGCCAAGCAGAGAAGGCGTGCCTTGTTGAGCCTTACCCTGTGTGGTCTGACTCTTTGTGGCACCTATCAGCCAGAGGGTGAGCATTTAAAAAAAAACCTTAGGTGTTTTTGGTCTTGACCAACTAGCACGATTTGCTACTGGGTCACTAAGAAGAAGAAGAAAAAGAAGAAGAAGTAATTGAATACTGGTCTCTTGTTGGGAGACCAGAAATTAAAAAGAAAGTTCATCGTATTAGAAGAGCGAAAAAAAAAAAAATTACCCTGAAAACAGAACTCGACTCGCAGGTCTTCCCCATCACTGCACATGGAGACGGAGTGAAAAGCAAGGTCATCTCAGCGAGGAGCCTGGAATCTTTGACCTTGGCATCTGGTGGGGCTCTGCTTAGTGTTTGAAATGTATCTGATGGGAGCTAAGGAAGCTGTTGGAAGCAATCCTGAAAGCCATCTCCACAAAGGGAAGTGTCTCGGCAGAACAGATGCACAGCTCTTACCTCATCCCTTTCCCAGCATCCGCTTCAGCTAATTCACTTCAAAACAAACTGGACTCACCAGGCCAAGGACATTAAGCACAATCATCATGATATAGAACTCTTTACAAACAAATGCACGTTCCAGTAGTGACCTGGAAAACACATTCTGACCGCAGTGCAAATCGTCAGGATATATATCCTTAAGTGTGTCTCAAGGGTTATGTATATAATCAAGAAGACATTCCTGATTTTAATTTTGTCAAGATAACGCTTTGTTATCACCTAGGCTAATGTTTTCCTACTTGTCATTATTATATATTTTTAAATATATGTACATCTTCATTCACTCAATGTTTATTGAGTAGCTACTAATATACTGCACACTAAAGATGCAAAGTTAAGCAAGGCAAGGGCTTGCTGTCAAGGTGTTTAAGCAAGTGAAGGATCAGACTTGCATATAGGCAAAACAATGAGACTTACTAAATTGAATGATATATAAAGCTAAGTGACAAATTAGAATAACACATCTATTGTGTCCTTGAAAATCTCCCAGAGGAATAAGAGAGATTAGTGGATTGGTATTTCCTGGGCAGACAGAAGATTTTAAACTATATGCTATCAGTCACGAGATGCTATTGTTTCAGTTTTTCCTACGGAGATGTGACCAATCTAGCCACCCAGGGCACTAACGACAGACCAGGCAACAGTCCCATCAAAGTCGAACTTGGATAACCCAAGAGGTTATTGTTTTACACACAGACCTGAGTACACATTCACTTACAGGAGTGTGGGTGATGCCAAGGCAGTTGCGTCATCATCAAGTCAAGTCCCATTCATCATGAGATTCTCATGGAAGCTCCATCATGGAGCGCCCCCTCAGTAAACCTTCCACTTCCGATATATTCTATCACATATGAAGGTCACCTGCTGCTGGAGAAGGGTCAGGCCAAAGTAGTGTCTGGACTACAGGTAAGGATTCCACGAGTGTCCCTTCATCCATCCCCTAGGAACTATCAATACATCGTTACTATTACCATACACTGAGCTAGCTCTGAATGGCACTGTACAATTAGTTGCCAGGGTTACCTGGCCAAAGTGGTTTCTACTCCAGGACTGTGATGGCGTGAACGTGTTATGTTTTACTCAGAGAAGAAAAGCCATACCTCAATCAGTAAGGAAGTAACATGATCAAGTTTTAGTATTTAAACTCCGTTTCCAAAGGGGAAGGGAGATTGGCGATGGCAATTCCTGGAGACCAGGTAAAGATCAAAGACTACTACAGGCACAAAGGGAGTTTTTGGACTTGTTCATGGCTATTTCACTAACTGAAAGAGGATAATGAATACAGTGTGTTGTTTGGATATGGGACAGGAGTCAAAACCTCTCCAGTCTACAGCTTGGGAAATGGGGTGAAGCCCCCTAACTTTCACTAATATAAATAGGGGAAAGAACAGGTTTTGTGGCACCAAAGCAGTGATGAACAGCATGGAAGGTGTGGATACCCTGAGTTTGCAAGGCCTTTAGGACATTTGGGTAAAATGATTTGGGAAAAGCTTAGAAAAGTAAGAGGCTCAGGATAAAGATTCAGATGTGAAGCATTGGCTAGGACAACATCTCCCAAAGGATGGATGAAAAAGACACTGATTTCAAGGGTGAGTAGAAGAATAGAAACCATTGAGGCACACAGGTAAAGAAGTAGAGTAGGAGAGAATGAACAGATTGGGCAGCAAAGAAGCCAAAGTTCCAAGAGCAGAAGAGTAACCACACACAGGACACTGGGTTTGGAGGTGAAGAAGGTGAGGCAGTTCGTGCAGTGAAATGGTTAGAGCCATGATGAAGTGGGTCAAAGTATGAATGGATGATGTGGAATCACACACAGCAAATTCAAGCAGCATTTTCTAAAATAATAATTAGTATATGAACAAGAAAAGACTAAAGCCAGCACAGGGTTTTCATCTCCTCGCTCTTTGCTTTTCTTAAAATGGAACACCCTTGATGACCTAGAATAGCCAAAGTATTTCAGCTGAAAGGACATTAACGAAGCAAATTCCCTGAGGATATCTATAAGGTGGAAAAATATCCCTAGCCCCACGGGTGGGGTTGCGGAAGGTGATTATAACAGGAGAATGGATGCAGGTACAGATGGGTTTTGGGCAAATGAATGGTGAAATGAAAGAAGCCACTCCTGATTGCTGTTAGCCCCTCAATTCAAATCAAGGTCGTCCTGAAGACAGAAGATGGAGCACTTTGAAGAGCAGGGAAGGCTTGGAATGGTAGCTGAGGGACATGGGAGAAGCATGTGTAATAGGGCTGGCAAGTAACATTAAAGGCACAGCTGAGATTAGTTTCAATCCAGATTTATGGTCTCCATTCTGTGTGGTTGTGATTTTTCTTTTTCCCCCAGCAGAGCAGTGCTCTCGGAATGTTTACAGCTAAGGAGGGTCCACAGAGGATTGCTGAAGGACATGAAGTCCATCCATCTCTTCAGAGAGTTTAGATTACATCTCAAGATCAAGGTAAACCCTGCAAACTAAATACCTAAGACATTCTATTTTGGTCTTTTTTTTTTCACTGTTACTCACTTTTACTAAATTGTGTGTTGGCACTGGGCCTTGACTTACACTGGGGAATCTACTAAGCAATAAACAGCCCTGGGTATCTTAGTTACTCGAGCCTCTTGGAAGGGTGTTGTGCTCAACTGTCTGAACCACTTGTGTTCCTCTCATGAGGACCCCAAGAGCATTTTTTTCTTGGACCTAAATGCTAGGAGACAATTGGTTTGATCATGAGCAATACCCGTGAGTCTGTGTATTTCCTTGGTGCAGAGGTAGAGATGGTAAAATGCTCAGTCTCTAAGCCAGAATGCATCTGAGCATTCATCATTAGCAACTTAAGCGTGCTAACTTGTCTGGATTTCTGGTTTCTCATCTGTACAATAGAAAAAATTATAGTGCCTGCTTTGTAGAGGATTTCTCAAAGTAGTCAATGCAAAGATGTTCAGTATTCCATCTGGCCATCACCAACTCTCAGGACACAGGAGCTGTTGGTGACATTATCTTACAGCTGAATTTTTAGTTAGTACTTTTTGGTTTCTCTTTATTCTAAGTGTGGCACACCTTTTAATGCACTAACTTTTTTCTTCTGGTCGCTACTTACTATGATTTTTCCATCTGTTCTTTATCCATACCGTTTATTTTTAGATCTGATACCCGCCTAACATTATTTTGGTGTGAAGCAGAATATAAGTAAACACTATGATGTCTTACGTCACCAATAATTATGAAGACTGATCCATGGTTTCTGTCCCTGCTCTAGGAAAGTCTCAAAGACAGTAGAAAGAACTTGGAAGTTTGTGATTTCTCATTTACGTCTTGAAATGCAAATTTTCTTGAAACCCATTTTACCTGGTTCTTCTCTTACAATTAATTATTCTTGGCTGGCTCCTTTGGGGACTTACCTTTGAATCAATATTTGCTTCCCTACTTTTCATGTTATTTATTGTAGATAAATAATGTTATGTATTATAATAAATAACAATAAAATACGTTAAAATACAATAAAAATGTTATTTATTGTAAATAAATAACATGTCACTATAACTGCAGGGTGGGGTAGAATATAAACTCAAGAAAGGGCTAAAATTTTGTAATAAAGTATAGTCTGCACTGGAAGGGGAGTCACTTGGCTTCAATTTACACACTGCAGCTCTACCCTGAGACTCTATTGCCTGTCTGCTAAGTAGGGCTCCCCTGTAGAGAAGGAAGACTGTGAGAAGCAGAAAAGAGCTTCAGCAAAGACCAGCTGGGTCTGTGTCCTACGCAGGAGGCAGTAGATCGTCATTCACACAGAGACTTGAGAAACTGGGCCAGCTAATCCTGCATTCTAAACTATGCTGAGAGTCGCCCAATCCAGGCATACCTGCTCCGTTGAACTTATTTGAAGTATTGACATCAGCCAGTTAGAAGATGTTCAGCCAAAAGTAAAAACAAAAAGCTTTAATACTGTTTTAAGAATACCAATTTTTAGCTGGTGAGATGTTGTCTCAACAAGTGAAAGTTACTTGTGGTCAATCCTGAAGACCTAAATTCTTTCCCTAGAAGTTACATGGTAGAAAAAAAAGAATAGACTTCTGGAACTGTCCTCTGATTTCCACACATGTGCTGTAGCATGCACACATGCGCACAACACACATAGATATAAAAGAAAAACGTTTTTAAGAGATGCCACTTTTTAAATTTATTTATTTATTCACTTTGCATCCCAATGCACCCCCTCCCTCTTCTCCTCCTGGTCCCACCATTCCACCATCTTCCCCCTCCCCTTCTAGTAAGTGGGAGCCCCCCACTTACTAACCCATGCAGGCACATCCAGTCACATCAGGACTAAGCACACCCTCTTCCACCGAGACCAGACAAGGTAGCCGCGCTAGGGGCAAGTGATCTAAAAGCATGCAACTGAGGCCATGTCAGAGACAGTCCCCCCACACACACTCCATTTGCTAGGGAACCCACAGAAATACCATGCTATCCATCAGTTACTTTTTTGTTGGGGACCCAGGTTCAGTCCATGATTGCTCTTTGGTTGGTGCTTCAGTATCTATATGTTCCCATGGGCCTACTAGTTGACTCTGTTGGTCTTCTTGTAGAGTTCTCATCCCCTCTGGGTTCTTCTATCCTTCCCCCCAACTCTTTCACAAGACTCCTTGAGCTCTGCCTATTATTTGGGCATGGGTCTCAGCATCTGTTTCTATCTGCTGCTGGGTGGGGCCTCTCAAAGGACAGTTAAACTAGGCTCTTGTCTACAAGCCTAGCAGAGTATCTTTAAGAGTGACAGAGGTTGGCTCTCCTCTCTGGGGTGGGTCTCAGGTTGGGGCAATCACTAATTGACCATTCCCTCCATCTCTGTTCCATCTTTATCCCTGCATTTCTACCTGTAGGTAGGGTAAATTTTAGGTCAAAGTTGTTGTTCCCTCCCTCCACTGGAAATCCTGCCTGGCTATGAGGTGACCACCTCCGTCTCCATGTCCCCCTCTGCTAGGAGTCTCAGCTAGAGTCACTATCAGCCTACAGATTAGAAAATGTTCTTCACCAACCCTACAGCCAACAGAGGACTAATATCTAAAATATACGAAGAACTTAATAAATTAAACACCAACAAACCAAATAACCCAATTTTCTTAAAAATGGGGTACAGAGCTAAACAGAGAAATTTTTTGGAGTTTTTTTTAATTTAGTACAATTTATTCACTTTGTATTCCAGCTGTAGCTCCTCCCTTGTCCTTCCAATCCTGCCCCCTCCCTCTTCTCCTCCCATGGCCCTCCACCAGCCCACTGATAGGGGAGGTCCTCCCTCCCCTTCCATCTGACCCTAGCCTATCAGGTTTCATCTGGCTGCATTGTCTTCCTCTGTGACCTGGTAGGTAAGGCTGCTCCCCCCACCCACCACCACCGAAGGTAGGTGATCAAAGAACAGCCACTGAGTTCATGTCAGAGACAGTCTCTGTTCCCCTTACTAGTGAACACTTGGACACTGAGCTGCTATGGCCTACATCTGTGCAGGGGTTCTAGGTTATCTAGGTTATCTCCATGAATGGTCCTTGGTTGGAGTATCAATCTCAGAAAAGACCCCTGGGCCCAGATTTTTTGGTTCTCTTGCTCTTCTTGTGGAGCTCCTGTCCCCTCCAGATCTTTCTATCTCCCCCTTCTTTCATAAGATTCCCTGCACTCTGCCCAAAGTTTGACTATGAGTCTCAGCATCTGCCTTAATACCCTGCTGGGTAGAGTCTTAGAATTTTCAACAGAGGAATCTCTAATGGCTGAGAAGCACTTAAAAAATGCTGAAAGTCCTTAGTTATCATGAAATTCCAAATGAAAACAATTCTGAGATTCCAACTTAACACCTGTCAGAATGGCCAAGATCAAAAACTCAAGTAACAGCACATGCTAGCCAGGATGTGGAGAAAGGGAAACCCTCCTCCATTGCTGGTGGAAGTGCAAACTTGTACAACTACTTTGGAAATCAATCTGGCTCTTTCTCAGAAAATTGGGAATAGTTTTACCACAAGACCCAGCTATACCACTCCTGGGCATATACTCAAAACATGATTCACCATACCACAAAGATATCATTCTTAAGAAATTTCTTGTTTTCAGAACATCAGTTTGGCCTGCAATGTCACAAAGAAACATAAAATCTTTATATTCTCTGCTTTTAATTAAATTAATGATCTGGGGAAAAAAAAGCCCTATATGCAAATAAGCCTGCTTTATCTCTTGGAAGATGATAACTGTACTTTAGTTTGGGGTTCCTTCTTATAATTGTTGCTGCCCCTGCTGATGAAGAGGCCTTGTAAGTCCAGGTAAAGGAAAGGAAGATTTTATTTATTTACTTATTTATTGGCTTAGTTTTAACTGGAGGTGTGTAGAGATTGGATGGCTTATCCCAGTTGCGGCTGTCAAAAGGATTAGTAAAAGTTTTAGACCAATTTCTTTCAAGGAAATGGAAGGACAGATTTTTCTAGGCCCTTCCCAACCTTCCAGACCAAAGTTGAAACCCAGAGGGAATTGTGTTGGTGAGCCACTCCCACCCCACAGAACACTGGCGAGAAATCAGTGTCGCACAGCATAGAAAGAGGCCAGCTACAATGGTTGGTCTTCAAAGGGGCTCATTTATTATATCGCTCAGTGCCCCACAGAGTTGCTCCAAGCTCATAACCGCCACTGATTTCAAAGAGAGCTCCGAATTCACATGAGCTCCACGAGGCACGTCGCAGGATGAGAAATAGGCTGAGTGGCTCGAAGCCATGGGCAGACATTTTTTAATGTTCATAAATGTCTTTGGCACCATCACTTTCACATAGAAACCCACTTACCTCCTGCCGCAAAGTATGAAATAAAGCCATTTTCAAGCCTGGGTAGAGGATGGTCTGGAAATTGAGCTAAACCTTCAAACTACGTGCAGAATGAAAATAGGAGTCACAAGCAGGAGCTCAGCTCTTGACAAACCATTTCCAAGGTCAGGTCATGATGACACTCTACCCCGTTAGATATCACCAGTGACACCCTTAAAGGGTTAAGATGGTGATCCAAGGTCACCTCGGTATCTTCCCAGTGGCCCTGGCCTTTAGCTGACCCTTACCTCTATGGCATCACAAGGAAGAGGAAAGCAGGGTCTTGACAGGGATGCAATGGAGAACCAACAGGCACAATCCTGGGAAACTCTGAGTTGAGGGGTGTGCACTTCCTACCACTTTTAAATGCCTAGGAAAGTAGTTCTCAACCTTCCTAACGCTTCAACCCTTTAACGTAGCTCTTCCTGTTGTGGTGACCCCAACCACAAAATTATTTCTTCACTACTTCATAACTGTAATTTTATTACCTTTATGAATTGTAATGTAAATAGTTTTGGAGATAGAGGTTGGCCAAAGGGGTCGTGACCCACAGGTTAAGAACCTCTGGCCGAGGGAGATGCTGTTTGGAATGTTAACAGGAGACGCACCTGTACTTTTTGGAAGCTCCCCCTGCAAGAGAATAGTTATCTTCCTCCCTGTGGTTCCTGTGGTTCCTGAGGGCAAAGATACGGAAATGTGTACTCTTATCTGTAGGTCTTCAGCAGTTACTTCATGTTCTCTGGGATGTTCTAAGGTAGGTAATTCTTTCTGAATGGCCCCATGAGCACTTGTATTTGGAAGACTATGGAAGAAATGTGTCCTGTTCATGTTTGCTCCTCAGCAAACTGTCAGCTCCCAGGCAGTGTGTTATAGTAGGTGCCATCATTAGTAAGAAAGCTATCTGCCTAAGTGAGAGGGTGCTAAATGAGAAATTAGACTTGGCCTACACATATCCAGGAATGGCCTCCATGAGAACGAGGCACATAGGTCTTCTTTGTTGTAGTCTCTCTCCAGTTTTCAGGGAGGAGAAGGTTGTTTGTTTTACTAATTTTGAGACACTGTCTAGCCCAGGCCATGGCTCAATTTCAATTTCCTACTGTCAGAGTCTTTTCTATGATGTTGCTAAGCATGTATCTCCTATAAACCTTCACTACTCATTTTATTCCTTAAAAAAAAACCACTTACCTAGCACCTTCTATGTACAGATGTAAATGCAGTTGTTGGGAGATGATAAAGATTCCCTCTTCCATGAGACTGTGTCTGAATATATAAAGCAGGCGGTCCTTTTGTTGTCAGTGCTGTTAGTCCAAGAACCCTGAATCCTCCATAAATTCTTCTTAGAACGTCAAAGGCTACCTAGCTGATGAGTAGGCAGAGCAGCCATGGGCCACAAAGCCCTGGGGAAAGGAATTGCACCTGATATCAGCACAGTGAGGACCCAGTAGATACTCTCGCCTTACAGGCCAGATCCATGCTCTTGGGTCAGATCTTAAAAATAAAACGTGTGACAAAAGTGATGTCTCCATGCTTCTGTCTCACTCCTCTGTAGATATTGCCATTTAGATTGACGAAACATCACAAATA
This sequence comes from Psammomys obesus, assembly GCF_907164565.1. Classification (NCBI taxonomy): domain Eukaryota; kingdom Metazoa; phylum Chordata; class Mammalia; order Rodentia; family Muridae; genus Psammomys; species Psammomys obesus. The sequence continues at coordinate 10,832,317 of NW_026592510.1, read as the reverse complement.
ATTCCTGAGACTCTATCAAGCCAAAACTATTCTGGGTAGCATCTCTAACTTCACCACCATCGATACAAGCCCACTTAACTAGCCGCCTTCTCGTCCTCATGTCCACCACTCCACCATTTAAACTTACTGTTCGTGCCAGCATTCTATCACATCTCCCTGTCTCTTAGAGAAAATACCAGTTCTCTCCATGAAGCACACCATATTTCTAACCTTTCTCCTTTGCTTCATCTTTCCTTAGCTTTTCTTTTCTTCCTTCTATGTCTACATTGTGTAAGATATCATCCATTACTGATCCTGTTTACTAGACCAAAAAAAAAAAAAATGGCCATGGATACAGGTACTATTTGAAGCCCTGAAAGGCCTGGTAAAAGGATGTATATATCAGATGTGTTACTTAGAAAAAAAGTAAGCAGAATATATGAATACTGCTGTATCTAGTGGTAGTCTCCCACCTGTTGTATCTAAGCCTTGGTAGGTCCATTCTACATTAAAATAGCTCTCAGCAATTGGTGTCTCATGTGTTTCTGGAAATGGAGTCTTCAGCTCCACCTTGTTTATTTCCTCTCATTTTAACAAGATCTCTTGAGAAGATACAGCATACATACTGAGTAAGTTTGAGAATCTCTGCTTCAAATACCCCTGTGATGTCAACAAAAATGCCCTTCGCTGTTTTATTGATTCAAACAAAACAAAACAAAAACAACAACTGAGGGGCTCGGGGAGATGGCCCAGTCAGTAAATGAGAAGAGCTGAGTTCATATCCCAGCACTTGTGTAAAAGTCAGGTGTGGCAACATACATCTGTAACCTCGGTGCCGGGGAGGGAGAGACAGTGGGACTTCCAGGCCTCTGGCTGGCCAGTGAGTTTAGCTGAATCAGACAGCTTCAGGGTAGTGAGAGACCCTGTCTCAAAAAGTATGGGCCTATGACTTCTATACGCATGCTCATCTACAGAGAATACATACAAACAACAACTGCATTTCAGAGGTATACAGTCGACCTATAGGCTCTCGGACTTGGGGGTAAAGGTCAATATTCTAACCACATGGGGACAGTGCGCACCTGTAATCTCAGGACTAAAGAAGCAGAGGGAGGAAGATTGTAAATCTCAGGTCATTCTGAGCTCTGCAGGAAGATCTTGTCTCAAACGAACAAACAAACAAACAAAACAAAATAACCCCAGTGTTCTCTCCATCATACCATCCCTCTGCGTAGATGGCCCGGGAAAAAAATGACACAGGTTTCTCTTTTTAACTGTGTGTGCATATCTGTGTGTGACTTATATGTGAGCCCGTGTGAATACAGGCATGTATTGTGTGAAAGCCAGGCTTTATGCTCAGTCTTCTTCCACTCTACATTTTAATTTTTTCTGAGACAGGGTTTCACTGTGTAGCCTCGGCTGTCCTGGACTAGCTTTGTAGACCAGGCTGGTCTACAGCAATCCTTCTGCCTTTGTGTCCCTGAGTGCTGGGATTGCAGGCGTGTCCCACCATGCCCAGTTCACATTTTTTTTTTTAACTTTTGAGACAGAGTCTCTCCCTGAACATAGAGCTAGCTGATTAGCCTACTGTGGCTGGCTGGCTGGCTGGCGAGCTCCGAGAGTCCACCTAGGGGTGACTCAGGCATGCCCCCATTTCCAGCATTAACTGGGTGCTAGGGATCCAAAGGTAGGTTCTCATGCCAGCACAGCAAGCACGTTACCCTCTGAGCCATGGCCCCAACCCCTAAGCTCTTTTTGGGTCTCATCTGTTTGTATTCTCTTTCCTTCCTCTTCCTGCCTCTTCCCCCTCCCCCTCCTCTTTCAGTGTCAAAGGTTGAACACACAGTCTTGCTCAACTCTGTCTTTCTTAAGGAGCGTCTGAAGAGATCACAGGCTGATGCTATCCTGATGGTGAGTAAGCAACTGGTAATCTCTTGCTCCATCACACACATCCCTGGTGCTGAATGTTCCTGCTGCTTCTTGCCTGAAAGGTCAAAGGTTCACTACATGAAACCAGTTTCATATTTTGAATTTTTTCTATTCTTTCTCAGTTGCTCATGTGAGCACATCAAATTATGTGAGCAATCCTGAAGTATCTGTTGATTTTTTTTTTCTTTCCTAAGCAGGCTCCTCACTGCTTTGCTGCAAGTCTAGCATAGCAATCATTCCCTCGGCACCAAGCTCAGTCCTGTGCCAGTAGAGGGTAGAGCATTGCTCCTCATACCTTATTTGCAAGATGCTGATACTGAGTTCAAAGGTCTAAGGTCGTATGCCTCTATGCAGGCCAGCCAGCCAGATTCTGTTCTACCACTCTGGCCTCTTCTTAGAAGTAATCCTCACCTGAATTAGCATGGCCAGTGCTTTCAGGTGTAGAGAGGGCACATTATTATCTCAGTTTGTAATCTACACTGATGATAACTTAGGTTACTGTTCATCTTATTTTGCCAACCTTCTGTTCTGCAGGGTAAGGTTAAATACAGAGTAAAATCAAGACTGAGAAACCAACTAGAAAAATACAGAGTAAAAGTACAGGACTTTCAGAGAGGATTCAGAAAGCTGCAAAGACGGGATCCAAGGAGAAGTATTTTGAAATGTCCACAGCAACCCCATATACACTGGCTACAATGATCCAAATAGGGCCTTCTAAACCAGTGAGTTTTTGATTCTTCATATTTACCAAAGAAGCAGGGAAAGGTCACATTCTTCTTTAAGAAAGGAGAGCAATGAATAATTCCTCGAGCTGGCAGAGCTGAGAAAGGCATCTACTAGGCTCTCCTCATGATTTCTGTAAATACACAATCTCTAGCTGTAGCTTTCTCTGCCCCATCCTGTCTTCCAAACATTGGGTAGAATGCTGTCCTGTGCCGCTCTCCCAGAATCTGAGGAGAGTTCATGCCAAAGCCTCGCTCCTGCTCTTAAAGAATTTCATAAAATATTATAATCACTCAGGGTTTAATATATGCTGCAACTGTTTTGCTGGCTTGGCACTTGAGGATACAAACTTTCGACTTTCTTCCAGAAACATGACATTATCGAAGGGACTACCATAATTAGAAATAAAACTGTATGGTCCTCGTTAACCAGAAAAGTAGTTTTTAAACCCAGAGAGGCGCCTCTACTTTTTATTCCCCAACAAGAAGATTGGGGGGTGGGGTACAGGTTGGGTTTATTTGGTAGCGTGTTTGTCTAGCATGCATAAGGCACTGGTTTTGATCAGTCCATAAATTGGGCACTGTGGTGCATGCCTGTAACCCTGGCACTCTGGAGGTAGAGCCAGATGATTAGAAGTGTGACATATTCCTTAGTTACACAGGAATTTTGTCCAGTTGAGAGAGAGGGAGGGAGGGAGGAGAGAGAGAGAGATAGAGAGAGATAGAGACAGAGACAGAGACAGAGAGGGAAAAGAAGAGAAAGAGGAAGACAAAGAAAGACAAGTCAGTAAGACAGTAAGATGGAACTACAGGAGCCCAATAAATGTTTTGGGCTCACTGAAATTGACTGTAGTCAACAAGGCACAGAATACAGGCCAGAGTGATGGCTCAACCAGAAAGACACTACTGCCAAGTCTGAAGACAGGAGTTCAATACTGACAATACACATGACAGAAGGAGAGAACCAACTCCCCCAATTACTATCTGACTTCCACACACCCATCATACACATGCACACCAAAATAATAATAATAATAATAATAACAATAATAATTATAATAATAATAACAATAATAATAAATTAAAATATAAAGTAAGTAAAGATGGATGATAACAACTGCTGCTAACATAAGAAATCAAGAAGAGAAAAAGTTGAAAGATTACATCAAACTCAATATTGTTTAAAGCCTCACTGTTGACACCATCCTGAGCACCCATATTTATTCAGCTTTTGAAGGCAGTGTGCAAATGCCAGTCCTATTAGCCAAGAATGCCACAGTACCTGGTTCTGAGGTTCTATTGTGCTCCTGCTTGCAATGTGTAACCAGAAGAAAGCTTTTGGAACCAAGACTGAAGGCACCAAATTCCTGGTGACTTTGAAGAGCAGAGAGTCTGTAGCAGCCAGAATGTAGTGAAGGTGGCAGGATTCCTCTTGGTTACCAGCCTCTGCAACTATCTCTATGTTCCTGAGCTCTGTCTTCAAGGGGGCCTCACTATGGAATTAATCCCAGGACAAGCTGAACATGTAAGCCCATGCCCTTTTAGAACTCTCCAAGGGAATTTGGTCAAGTCGCAAATGAACATACAGTTTAGAATCAGAACAGTTGACATTGCAAAGGAGCATAAAACCAACCCATTGCTTTTAAAGATTATGTCTGAATATTTTTCATGTGGAACCCAGACTAAAGAGAAAAATCATCATGGAACACTTAGAAAGTATCACCAACAGGCATCAAACTTATTATGTTCAAAGCTTAATTTTTAAAGTAGCTTCATGTTTGTTTATAATTATTCAGGGAGCTAGGCTTACCAGAGGAAAGTGGGCACTAATGAAGGTAACATTATCCCATCAATAATTAAACATTGATTACATTTTAAACATCCTTCTTTTCTTTTTTCATTATGAAGGCCAAAGAATGAGGTCAGTGAAAATTGTTGTTCTGATCCTTGGGGTTTCAGACGATCACCTTGTCAGAGCTGAGGGCTCCATTTCTGTTGGAGACAATTTCACCTCTTAAATTAGGAGAGCAAACTTGACTTTCAAGAGAATCTGACACATGCTTATTGAGGGCCATCTATACAGGTAAAGATGAGGACCCAAGGAAACAAGATATCCCCAAAGGGGTAACAATAGAGAATCCTGGGGACCTGCAGGCCTGGGGAGGCAAGAGGAAGGATCTAGGAATGTAACCATGGAGGACGGTATGCTGCTCCAAAGCAAAACTATGGGCTAAGGTACAAGCCTGCTGCCATGTCCAAGTCCAACCAGGAGAATGGATACCGCCTTCTCACTGTCCTCCATGTTCAGTGTTCCCAGAGGTACCCTAGTTCTCATTACCGATTAGAAGAAAGAAGACTAAGCTGTAGTCAAAGAAGGTCAGATTCTTTCTAACACAGAACTAGGGACCCAAGAGTGGAGGACAGGAAGGAACTGAAGAAAAATTTAAGCTCCACGATAGTCCATGCTGCCCTAGCCACCTGGCTCTGCTTGCTTCTCAGACCTCTCTTGCTATTTACTCCCATCCTATGCTCTTGTTTCCATCTACTGTACCAGCAATAGGAAGGCCAGCTAGTTTCAGAGCAGCCTGCCATGCTGGGAACTGAAAATCTACTAGGTCTGCCACAATGTTCCATGAAAAGAGGTTAGTATATAATTTTTAGAATGTACAAATTCCAAGATATATTAGGGAGAGAATATAAAGTGTGTGTGTGTGTGTGTGTGTGTGTGTGTGTGTGTGTGTATGTGTGTGTGTGTATATATATGACCTTGCTCCCATTTTTAAAATCAGAATTAGCAGACTAAGCCAGCCAAGATATGTATAAGTTTCACATACACATTAGACACTATTTATCTATTTATCTATTTATTATCTATTTATCGTTCACACATCAAATAAACTTTTTCTGGTGATTCCTTTCTCAGATTTCAGTTGTTCTAGGTAAGCTTCGATCAGTGGTAATGTAGGTACAAATGTCTGGATTACCCAGTATGAGGGAATCCTTGCTGCTCAGAAATTACGTCCTTATAATTAGAGACAGTAACAGTGGTAAATGTGGTTGGCCTATTATGTGCATGCATGAAGATGTCACACTGAGGATGGGGAGATGGTTGGGTGAATAAGGCACTTGCTGTGTAAGTATGAAGAACTGAGTCTCTATCCCCAGAACCCAAGTGAATGCATATGCCTCTTCGATCCTTCCACTCCTATGAGATGAGAGGCAAAGATTTAAAAAAAAAATCCCCTGGCACTCGGGGGAGAGCTTGCCTGGCACACATAGTGACAAACAAGAAACAGTGACTCAAACTAGATGGACATCAGGACAGACATCAGAGATTGTCCTCTGACCTCCACACGCGTGCCATGGCATATATGTGCCCACGGACGTGTGTATGTACATCACACATATATGCAAATATATAATGGTTTTAAAAACAGAAAATGTCACAATGAAGCTTTATACAATCAATGTATTCAAATGAAAAAAACGAGTCCACGTGCTCAACTGAGGTGTTGTGAATAGAGGGTTTCTGAGGCAGGTTTGCCCGTGGTATCTGTTTATGCCATTATAGCTAAGACTGTAGATGACAGCTCTCCCTGGCAGCCTCATTGCACCTGCTGACACTATGAGAGCTAAGCAGCGAGGAGGACTCTCCCAGCCCAGCTTCACAGGCTGTTTATTTTTACACTGTCACAGAATAGCGTGTTTTTCATTATAACATTCACCTCAGCCTGTGGGCAGCTGATAACTTGATTAATGTCTGTCTTCATCCCAGAAGGAAGTTCCACAGATAAAGGATAGCCTCTTCGCTTGTCCTTCCCTGAGTTTCTGACCAAGTCCAGAGCGTGTCCCACACGAGGAATACGCTGGGCATGCAGAAATCGCTGCTTCCTCAACCTGTCCTCCTAGTTACCTCACTTAGAAGGCTGTGATGTCATTATCACAGCATCACTGGAGATGGGATGTTCCCTAGCAGCTGTATGTTTGAGAACTTCCCAGCACTCTGTGTTATTTGACCTGTCGGTTTCTTGAGAACCTCAAAGCCCAGAGAGATTAGCAATATCTTCATCAATTCCACACCCACTGTGCCTGACACATAGACAGTGAATAAAATTCCATAAGATTTTCGGGTAAAATTCAAGTAAAAGTCATATAGCATGAAATTTACCGCTTTAACTATAATTCGTTGGCATTTAGCACATCAAGAATGTTGCACAGTCATTAGTAGCTGCCTAATCTAAGAACGTTTTCATCACCTGCGAAGGGAACCCCATCTCCATTAAGCAGTCACTTCCACTCTTCATTGTCACCAGTTGCTGGTGACAATGAGTTTTCTCTCTGTATTTATGGATTTCCTTGTACTAGGTGTTTTGTAGAAATAGAACCTTAAGATGCATGGCCTTTGTGTATTGTTTCGCTAAGTCATATACCATTTTTAACATTTGTATATGTGATAGCATGAACTTGCACTACTTTCTAAGGGCTGAATACTACTACATCATTATATGGATATATGTTAAATTTGACTTATTTATTCATCTGTTTTTGGATATTTAAGTTGCTCCCACTTTGAGCTACTCTGACTATTAAATGTTCACACACAAATTTTTGTTTGAGTGTTTTTCAGTTCATTTTGGAATAGACCTAGAAATAGAATTCTGGGTGAATTCTATTCTTAGCTGAATAAGAAAGTACTATCACGGGGCTTTCCCAGTGGGTATACTTTGTGTTCTCACCAGTGATCTACGGTTCTAGTACGTTTCTCTGTACCTTCACCAACACTTGTGATTTTCTATTTGAAAAAAAAAAAGTGTATTATTCTAGTTATCCTAGAGAGAAATAAGGCATATCTTATTGTGGCTTGACTTTGCATTTCTGCATTTATTAATGACGTTCAATATCTCTTCATGTAATCATTGGTCATTTATATGCCTCTCTGAAGAAATGTCTATTCAGTTCCTTGACCACTTTTAATTGAGGTATCTGTCTTCTTGCTATATAGTTGTAAGAGGTCTTTGTATCTTCTGCATGCTGGGCCACTGTCAGAGGAATGATTTGCAAATAGTTTCTCACATTCTTTGGAATGGGTATTCATTTTCTTAATAAAGTCCTTTGAAGTATAACAGTTTTAACTTTAGTAAGGTTCAGCTTATTTATCCATGTTTTTGTTTTGTTTTTAGTTTTAATATGTTGCCATCCTAAATATTATTGGGAGCCTATTAGATGCAAAGAAAGATTAGGATTTCAGGAGAAACTGCCTATTGTTGACCCAGTTACCTCAATGGACTTTACATAAGACATTATTTTAGTGTTGGGGTTAGTTTCCATCGTTAAAGTTTCAGAAATGTCAAGATGAAACAGAAATATAGGAACTGAGAGCTTTAGGACAGAAACCTGGAAATACATATTCCAAACCAACTTAAAGGACTTGTAATTAAAATAGTTAAATTACAAGGTAAATGACAAAATATATGAAGGCTAATCACACTGTGAGTAAAACTTGTAAAAGAGTCTGAGAACTCTCAAGCCACACCTGCACTGTCAGATACGATAGTGTTTGTGTAATAAATGCTAATAACAATTGCCCAGTGACTGACTGTAGTGGGGAAAACCTAGGTAGTAAGAGGAAAGGAGGAAAACGTAGTTTCTAATTGAACCCTAAAATGGTAAGTTGCCCCATGCATAGTAAATAATCAGTTAAGAGTTTGTTGACATAGAATGACGTTCGTGAAGGAACAAATGACTACTCTTCATGGAGTAAGTACTTAGCAATGTGTGGTAAGTGAAAAAGAACACTTCACAAATAAATAAATATGATGTGAGCAGAATAAATGTACCTCCATTGAGAAATGAGATTTCAAAGTCGAATAGTGATTGGGAAGAAGTAAGAACATTTCAGAAGGGTACCATCTCTAGACAAAGAAAAAAAAAAAGTAAGCCAACCAGCTTGCCAGTCTACAGGTACAGTATCAGAAGTACTACAAAGAAAAGATGAGTTTTTCAGACTCCAGGAAAACAGCCATTCACCACACAGATGGAGAAACCCACCTATGAGATGAGGACAGCTGTCTTGATTTTGTTTCCTGTTGTGATGAAGTATCCCAACAAAAACAGCTTGGGGGAGAAAGGGTTTATTTTAGCTCACAGTTCTATGTTACAGATCATGGAAATCAAGGCAGAAGGTACTTGAGGGAGCGGGACACATTAGGTTTATAATCAGGAATGGAGAGCAAGGAACAAGGGTATTCTGGGGCTTCACCCATGAAATGCTGCCACCCATATTGAAGGTGGATCTTCCTACTTCGATTAACTAGATTAAGAAAATCCTTTAAAGATGTGCCCACAGGCCACCAGGATTTAGACAGTCCCTCACTGAGACTCCTTCCCAGGTGATTCTAGATTATGTCACAATGATCCTTCAAACCAATCATTGTATTAGCATAGGTACAATAAAAGCCTCATTTGTTCCTATCAAGTTCGCACCTTCAGGATAAATACACTCCTTCCCCTCCTATCAACTTGTCCCCAAATGTTTCCCATCTCCCTACTATGCATGGTTTTGTTGGGGGGAGGGTGTGGATGTTCTCATGGGTGTTGCAAATGTGAGTTTAGGTGCACTTGTCTACACTTGTAGGTGTACAAGAATGGGTCCACACTTGTATGGGTGTGGATGCCAGAGGCAAAAAAACACCTTCCTCAATCCTTTTCCACCATGTTTTCTTGAGACATGATGTCTCACTGAACCTGAAACTCACTGGCTGGCTGCACAAACTGACTAATGAGCTCCAGGGATCCCTTGTTTTGGATTCCCCAGCACTGGAATGAAGCCTGTGTTTTATGTGGGTATTGGGGAACCAAACTCAAATCCTTAAGCTTGCAAAAGAGGGACTTCACCCACTAAGCCATCTCCCCAGCCTCCCATCTCTTTTTTTTTCTTCAAAAGAATGTTCTACCAATAACAAACCAAGCTGGAAGAGGTGGCAAGCATAAAAGGGTAAGATTGGTATAGTGTATAACCTATGAGCAGTAGTTTATGTCACTGTTAGCAATAATGAACACAAATTAGAGTATTATCGAGTTAACACAGAGTCCAAATCAGGGCCTCTTAACAAGTTCTATGTCACGATTGCACTGATGATTTCAGTATAGGGCAGATTTGTTACAACTTATTATATTTTATGTTCAAGTTATAAAATCACAGTATAATAAAGCATATGAAAAGGAAGCAGGCAGGTCAGCAGGTTAATTGTAGTGCAAAGAGAAGTAGCCCATTGCCCTCTGGCTATAGACAGGTGTTTCGCAAACCTAGATGATCAAGTAGAATGACTTCCACCAGGGAAAAAGTAAATCATTACTAGCAAATATATCACAGAATTGAAATAGATTCTGCACTCTCTGGTCTGGTCTTGGAAACAAAACATGTATTTGTACTTTTCAACAAAAATGAGATGGTGATGGTCCATATTTTAAGAAATTGTATGTGGTAGAATATCTTAGAGTCAATATCTAAGATTTTTGTTTAAAAACATAAAAGATCACTGGTAATGAGTAGTAATGAGTGTTCTCATGCCATTTCCCTTTAGGGTGATGTGATGGCTAGTTTTTGTCAACTTGAAATCAACCAAGGTCATAAGGGGGTAAACTCAAGTTAGGAAATGTTCCTATCGGATTGGCCTGTAGGTCAGTCTGGAGTATTTTCTTGATCGTTAATTGATGTAAAAGGGCAAAACCCACTGTAGACGGGGCTGTCCTAGGACAGGTGGGCCTGGGATGTACAGAAAGGCTGACTGAGGAGCCTGGGGAGCAGGTCAGTCAGGGCATTGCTCCAGGGCTTCTGTTTCACCATCTTTCTTCCTTTCTTTCTTTTCCTCATGTGGTTTTAAGGCCTGGTGCTTTACCAACTGAGCCACCTGAGGATTCTCTGTTTCATTTTCTGTTCCATGTTTGTTCCTGCCTTGCATTCCTGCCCCAACTTCCCTCAATAATGAATTATGAGTCTCAAGTGTAAGCCAAATTAACCTTCTCTTCCCCAAGTTGTTTTGGTCAGTGTTTTATCACAGCAACAGAAAAGCAAAGTAGGACAACTGGATTCTAGAAAGGAAAAAGGAAAGAGAGAGAGAAAAAAAAGGAAAGAAGGAAGGAAAGAAACAAAGAGGTGCTGTGAGGATGTGGAGAAATTAGAAACAATACTGTGTGTTACTGTACTCCAAGAGGGATTCTATCAAAAGCCCTTGTGTCCTATTGATGGAAATGTAAAGTGGTGCTGCCATTGTGGAAAATATGGCTGTTCCTTAAAATTAGAAATAGGAGACTGAAGAGACGGCTTAGTAGGTAAAGGTTCTTTCTTCCAAGCCCAATAACCCGAGTCCAATGTTCAATCTCTGAAACCCAAATGGAAGAAGGGGAGAACTAAACCCTGGGAGTTGTTCTTTTTCCTTACACACACACACACACACACACACACACACACACACACACACACACA
>NW_026592510.1:10807184-10821192 GCF_907164565.1 Psammomys obesus | reverse complement strand
ACACACACACACACACACACACACACACACACACACACACACACACACACCCCACGTGGGCACAGCTGTGTGCATACATGCAAATCAATAAAAGCAAAAGTTAAAATTATAAAAGAGTTAAAAACAGATTCACCATATGATCCAACAATCCAGTCTGGATATATATCCAAAGTATTGAAAGTGAGGACTAGAGCAGGGCTCTGTACACACAAGCCCCTCACAGAATTACCCACAGTAGCCGAAAAGTAGATGCCTTTCCTGTACACTGACCAATAACTGAGTAAAAAATGATGTGATGCACGCAGGAGATACAGATAGAATTCAGCCATCAAAGGGAAAGATATTCTGTTACATGCTACAACATGCAAAAAGCATGAAGTCATCATGCTAACAGCAACAAGCCAGTCACAAAGACAAGGCACTCTGTGGTTCTATTTATACTATCTAGAACAGTCAAATTCACAGAGTCAGAAGGCCGCCAGGGTCCTGGGCAAGGAGTGGGTGCCAATGATAGGCAAAGCTTGGGGAGACATTTCTAAGTTCTCTAAATGTAGAGAATTTGAGTAGACACTTTCATGTGATGGCAGCCTTGGCTTCTCACTGCCTCCTGCATTTTGTCTACAGTAAAGTTCATAATCTGACATTTCTCTGACATCTGAGGATGACAGTGAAGTGTGGTATTCAGGAGAGAAGTAACAAATTATGTCATAGGAACAGGAGGAAAGGAAGAACCCAGGAAGTGGCTGAGAAGAAATTAAAAATCACAAAATCCAAATGAAGAGCTCCGTTTAAGTGGGAGAAGCAAAGACGCACCTGGGAAGGCATAGGAGGAAGACTGCACAAAACTGGTAGGCAAGAAAGAGGGTTATGTTCTGCAGAAAATAATGACTGAGTCTGGGGGTCCCCCTGATGAATAGAGCTGTTAGCTAGCCAAGTTTAGGCTTAAAGATCAAAAACTGGCATTTTTTTCTTTTACAGGCAGCAAATATTTATTGCATAACTATTAGTTCTCATGTAACAGCCAGTAAATGATATGCGTAAGCAGATATTTTATTGGTGGAGTCATGGAAATACCCACAGGAATCAAAAGGCAGAAAGTCACAATGCTCACAGTAATATATTTGAGGATTCTTTTTAATAAAAATTCTTATTTATTTTGTGTCAGGAAAAATATCAGGGAATAAAATTATTTTGAAATAAGGCTAGGTGGAATACAATTCATATTCCCTCTCAAAATGGGCAGTAAGTTATCATACCCCAAGAAACTCCACAGCTAGTTGAGTTAGTACTTAAGCATTTCTTAAAATGGTTATTCAGGAAAAATTATTCATTCGGGATTATCTATACTTTTTTTTTTTTATAAACCCTTTCCTTCCCCTGTATGTGGCTTTAAGCCAGTCTTCTGATTCTTAGAATGCTCCAAAAAGATGAATTAAGGAAACGGAAAGGAAATCAAGTAAGTCAATGGGGCTGCTTGGCAGTCGTGAACATGAAGCGTGTGATTAGGAAGGGGCTGGCATGAGCTAAATTCAAGGCAACTGCTTTTTTTGCCATCTACTGTTTCGATCCTCCATTTCCGTAGTAGAGGGCAGACTAAGACGGTAAGCCCTAAATAGCTAATATTCATCAAACCAAGCTCCCGACATGCCAGAGCAAGTTCTAAGTCTTTCACAGGCATTGATTCATTTCATCTTCATAGCAACCCTGTTAGGCAGGAACCTGTAGAAGCTACCCGCTAGGTTTCCAGGAATTTTGTGAGGCCGATGTAGTTTGAAGCCGGTTATTGTGAGAATGTTTATGTCAGTGAAATCAACATATGCTACAAGCCAGGTGTGGTGGTGCATACCTTTAAGTTCCAGGACTTGGGAGGCAGAGGCAGGATGATTTCTATGAGTTTGAAGTCAGCCTGTTTTACCCAGTGAGTTCCAGGCCATCCACGGAAACACACTTAGACCTTTTCTCAAAAACAGACAAACAGAAACACATATGCTACAAAGTGGAGATTTTGAGGGTAAGAGATGGTTGTTAATTATGTTCTAAGATTCGAGGGAATTATGGTCACATCTCTTCCAGAGCAGGAGAAAATAAAGCATAGAAAACGTGAGCAACTTGACGGCAGTCTAACAAGAGTCACACACAGAGATAAAGTTGCAAACAAGACAACACCAGTTATGACCTCAAGCCTTTGGTCTTGGTGCTTTGCATTTCTGAAACACCGAAGTTCATTGAAAAAACTTAGGGTCCTATTTTGGAACCTTTTACTATTTGCAGCTTAGGACTAAAGCATCATGTGACAGAGATCCTACAGCCTTAGAATGTTTCACATTTATCTCTGTGAAACATGGTGTGTGAAAATTTGTGATGAGTGTCGCTTCTTTCTTGTTCCCTTCTTTTTCTTCCCCTCCTTTCCCCTCCCTTCTCTCTTCCTTGCTTTTCACCTTCTTCCTTCCTTCCCTTCTGCCCCTCCCTTCTTCTCTCTCTCCCTTCCTTCCTTTTGTGTCCTTGCTTTCACTGATTAGGTCTGCCCCATTCAAGTAAAATATGTGTAAATCTCTCGGGATTTTTGACTGCATATAAAAAGACATTTTTTTTTTTGCCCTGATGTTCTCATATTGTTTCCTGCTTGTCACAGAAGGCAGTAAGAGCTGTGCTAACAGTGAACCTCATCACTGTCATTAATAAGGATGTACTGAGCATGCCCTTTGTGTTGATCTTTGAGGATGCACTGAGGACCAAGACATGGTTCTGACGGTTGTTAACTAAGTGGTTACGAGTGGGAAATCATTAAAAGGACAGCAGAGGACCTATGAGATGGCTAAGCAGTTAAAAGTCTTTGCTGTCGAGGCTGATGAGCCAAATTCAATCCTCAGAACCCAATAGTAAAAGAGAATTTTACCAAAAAAATAAAAAAAGTTGTTCTTTGGCTTCAACATGTGTGTGAGCTCATACATGCCATAACACAATAACTAAATATTACTTATTATTTATTACAAATAAATAAATTACACATAGATATGTACACACACACAAGAGCAGAATAACCACAATGGGTAGGTTGGCTTGGGAAGGTAAAGGAAAGCCCTGGGTTAAGGAAGTGTAGGAGGGAAAGTGGGAATTAGAGACAGGTAGACTGTTGTGAATGCAGATACTGAGGAAGTCACCACTTTGATTGTGCAGGGAGTTATCATTAGTATGTCCTGCATTTAAAAAGTTTCTGAAGCAAGAGGGGAGGTGGGAAAGAATGGACTCCTCCTTGAAAATGGCCTCTAGTGCTCAATAAAAAGCTGGACTTCATTTTTTAGCACACCAAAGAATCCCTTGATGCTCCTGAAAGAACACTGTGGAAGATGTGTAAGTCAGTGCTGGGAATCTGACTGCAGTCAGCTTAAAATGCCAGCTGAACTGGATGGCACTTACTGGAAACCGAACAGTAACACAATAATCTACTGTGAAGGCGTTCCACGTGGAAAATCCTCATGGACTATTCAGGACCACAAGCAAGATCCAACTCACGCTGGAAATCGTGAGCACATTTGGTGCTTGACACGTGCAGTGAGGAAAGAAAACAAATAAATACTTATAGTAATGGATGGGGCTGCTGGAATGACAGGTGACTTGCCCCATTAATCAGATTTTTTTGTAATATGGCCATAGATTGTCAATATTAAAATGCTGTGCAAATGATATAAATTATTGATGGCAAAAGAGGTGTTTGAAGAAGGCATCGATTTTAGATAAAATGGTAGATGGTGCTTTAGGCATGGTAAAATGAAAGCAAGCTTCTCAAATATGGTGGCTCAGGAGCTATTACCCACACGGTCAGACATGAAATTTTAAACAGGAATAAGGTTTTTACCGACTGTGTTGTGAGCCCTGGAATGGCCAAGAATTCTGAAACAGTATACAAAGCAAGGGCTGAGCAAGAGGGCCTAAAACTTAGGGCTGGAGAGATGGCTCTGTAGTTATGAACACTTGCTGCTTTTGCAGAGGACCTAGGTTTGAGTCCGAGCACCCACCTAGTGGTTCACAATAGCCTGTAACTCTAGTTCCAGGGGATCCACTGCCATTTGCTGTCCTCTACAGATCAATACTTGCACGTGGTACACAAACAAAAATACAAGCAAAACACTTGTCACATAAAATGAAAGTAAATCTTAAAGTAAGAAGGCTTGGATCATGAGGGTTTCCCCAAGACAGTACAGAAGAGGGAACATGGTCAAGATCTGCGAAAGAAACAATATAATTTGAGAAAAAGGAGTGTTAAGACCCATTAAGAGAAAAAAAAGTGTCAATAAGTAACTTATCAACTAGGAGAATTCTGAGATGTAGAAAAAAACTGCTTTATAGAGTTGGAGAAGTTAACAGTAGCTAATTAACAGTTAACAGTAGTTTATTCGTTGAGTAGATTCATGGATTGAGCGTTTTGTCTGCATTAGCGCTGTTATGTGTGCCTTCCACCTATCTCTTTTTGCAATACAATGATGGTTTGTGTTGGGTACCATTAGAACATTGTCATAAATCTGTCGATGAGGAAACAGAGTTTAACAGGACAGGAACCTTATAAATTATTTAGCCCAATTCTTTTTAAATGAAGATAAATGGGGCCCGCATGGTTTGACTGGACCAAGATCACTTGTCCTTCCTGGGTAGAACCTTACCAGAAGAGGGCAGAGCAAACACGAGAGGGAGGTGATATACCTGGATGCTTTCCTGGTGATGGGAAGTTCACCTTGCTGTCTTGCTTATTCCTGCCATCATCAGGGCTATCAAAGAACATTTTGGTGTTTTGAACTCATATGGAGTGGATTTGTCCATATTTACCTAAAACATAAATTAACTAAATATGCAAATGCTGATGCTTATTTCATTCACTATTAATTTGCTTTTGCTTTTCCAAGTGAATCCCTATTACATAACTAGTAGCATTGTATCATCTGTGATATACAGCAAAGTGTGTGTGTGTGTGTGTGTGTGTGTGTGTGTAGGTCAAAGAACAATTTTAGGTGTTGTTCTTCAGCACTGTTCACTTTTTGCTGATTTTGTTTGAATACAATCTCTCTTTAGCTTGAAACTCACCAAGCTGCCTAGGCTAGTTGGCCAATAAGCCTGAAGGATCTACTTGTCCCCATCTCCCTAGCACTGGGATCGAAGTAAAGCCACAAAAAGCAGGTTTTACATGGGTTCTGGGATTCTGATGCTTACACGATATTGGTGTCTAAACTATCTCCCCAGCCCCATAGCAAAGTTTTTGAAGTCCTGGAGATGCAACTACTATGAGAGTGGAGGAGGGCAATGTGGACATTGTTCAGAGAAACAGAAAAAGAATGTGACAATTTAGAAGAAATTGAAAGTTTAAAGCCCACACAATGTAGTAAGATAATAAAAGGAAATAGAAGGTATACAGATTGAGACAGTTTGAAGAGGCCATGATCATCTACGTAGAGGATCAGAAATAATTAACAAAAATACTTGTGGACTCAAAACGATTAAGCAAGATTGCAGGAAACAAGATTAATATACAAAAGTCATTAAAGTCATGGTATTATGTTATCACTAAAAAAATATGGAATAGTTATATGTAAACCTAATGAAATACAAATAAGATTCATAAGGGAAGTATAAAACTGAAATAAATTAAGAACTAAACAGAGAAACTGTTCAAAAACAAGACAGCAGTCCTTCCAACTTTATCTGTAAATTCAATGTAATTTCAATCAGAATCCAGATAAATTATTTTGTAGGTGATGATTAAGAGACACTAAATTTTATATGGAGAGGCAAAAGATGCAAAATAGTCAATAAAAAATGAAAAAAAGAGCCAGAAGACTCACTGCAAAACTACAGTAATGAGTCTAGTGTGGTATAGGCAAAATAAAAAATAGTCAGAGAGATCAAAATGTTGGGTTCAGGGTGGAAGGTGAGAAAACCCACTTCAGAGAAAGAAGCTTAAAATGCAAGCTTTATTTTCTTCACATGCATGGAGGTGGCCAGTTCGGGATCTGAACCACATCCCAGAAAGGAGAGTGTACAGCATTTTTAAAGGATGAGAACAGGATGAGAACTGTTGGATGAGAACTGTTGTATTGACCTAGCATATTTTGACACAAGGGGCAGTCATATTTTTAAAGCAAGGAAGTAAATATGTGGGACTGGGCCTTTCCAGGTCACCTGGTTTCAGGACTCAGCTCTTTGCAGTCTTCTCTTGGACGTTGGCCCAGAGTTTTAAAATGATAAAGGAACAAAGGAGTGGGCAAGCTTTAAGTCAAAACAGGCAGCATGTTTACAACTTGTGTGCCTTAGTTTAGATAATGGATAAGGGCAACTTCCCTTTTTATATCCTTTACTGGTTCCTTTACTGATTAACAGTGAAACATGGAACACCTGAAGAAGCAGTACCGGAGCTGGGTTCCAGGGCCTGGAACTGGGCCTGCGAACATGAACTCATTTTTGATCCTGCCAGGAAGATGGAACTTGTTCCTGAGTGGCTAGACCCACTTTTTCTCCCCTAACAAAAGAAACCGAAGAAAGTCTAGAATGAACTCTTGTAAATATAATTAACTGATCTTTGACCACAGGAGCAAAGGTAACATTGAAATTTTTAAAGGTCTTTTGAAGCTGGGGTCATGGCTCAGCAATGACCTGACCTGATGCATAATATCCATGTAAAAAGGTGGGAATGGTGGCAGAGGACCGTAACCTCAGCACTAGACAGGCAGAGACAAGAGGATCTCTAGGGCTCTAGTAGCCAGTAAATCTAGCCACAAGCCCCAGGTCTCAGTAAAAAATAAAATAAAATAAAAATAAAAATAAAAAACTCAAAAAGAAAGAAGGTCAACAGCCAACAGCTCTGGAAGAACACCTAAGATTGACCTCTGACCTTTGATCTTCGCACATGAGTACACACACACAGACACAGTGTTTTCAAACAAATCTTGCTAGACCAATTGGATAGCAACATGAAAGAAGAAGGGACAGAATGAAGAAAAGGAGAGAGGGAATAAGGGGTATCTAAATATAGAGCATTTACTCACTTCACAAAAAATAACTCAAAATGTAGTACAGACCTACATGTAAACACAAAACTATAAAACTCCTATAAGACAACATGAACTTTTAGAGTCAACATGAAATGCACAACCCATGAAATAAGTAATTGGGAAGCTAGTTTTCATTAAAATTAAAAATGTCCCATCTAGAAAAGAACAATATCAAGAGAAGGGGAAAAAAAAAGGTTATTAACTGCTTGACATACCTGATGAAGAACTAGTATTTTAGCTGGAAAATTCACTCAATTAGACCTGAGTTCTGTCACTGGAACCCACAGGATAGAAGGAGAGAACTAACTTTTACAAGCTGTCCACTGACCTTCACTTAGGCTGTGACATGTACACACACCAAATAAGTGAACATATAATAAATAAATAGGTAGATAAATAGATAGATAATAAAGTTTTTAAAATAGCCATCATTGGAAGGGGAGGAGGACCTCCCTATCATTGGAGTGGGGGAGGGGCATAGGAGAAGACAAGGGAGGGAGGGTGGAATGGGGGGAGGGGGCTATAGCTGGGATACAAAGTGAATAAACTATAATCAATAAAAATAAAATTAAAAATTTAAAAACTTAAAAAAGAACCATCATTAAAAATAGCCAGGCATTCTTAATATATACCTGTAGTCCTAGCATGCCAGAGGCAGAGGCAGGAGGGGCAAAGCAAGTTCAGCTTGGTTCTGTATGGAGAGCTCTAAGCTATCCAGAGATCCGTAGTGAGACTCTGCCTTACAAAACAAGAAAAAATATACAAAGAGTTCTTAAACGTCAACAGTAATGAAAGCCTGTAGTCAGGCATGGTGGCTCTTGCCTATAATCCCATAAGCAGATTTAGGCAGGAAGTCTGTGTGAAAGTCAGTGAAGTTTCAAGCCAGTCTGACTTAAAGAATTATATCCCGCCTCAAAAAAAAAATCAACCAAATAAAAAGGAATATCCTATATTCATCTGTTGTTCATGCTATAATGAAGTACCCAAGACAGGATAAATTATGAAGAAAAGGTTTATTTAGCTCACAAAGAGCATTGTACTGGTATCAGCTCAGTTCTGGTGAGGGTCCTTTTGGCTATCTCGCATCTTGGAGGGTGGCAATGGAAGGAACATGCATGGGGGGGGGAGCACATTGCCAGATGAGAAGCAACAAACACAGGAGACAAGCTTAGGCATTTACAGTTTTCTATCAGGAGAACCCACGGCATGAGTCCAGTATTCCGCTCTAAGGCCAGGCTCCTCTGCGAGTGAAGGAACTCAGCAGATCCTTCTTTAAAGGAGTTCAGTTCCTGACAGCACTGTGCTGACAGCCAAGCCTCCAATCATGCAACTGTGATGGATGACCCTCATTCAAACTGTAGCACACACCACTTAAAAATGGGCCAAACACCTTCGGGAACTTCACACAGAAGCAGCACAGGAAAGAGTGTCCTACATTGTACGTCACTGGAAGAATGCACATTAACATAGTCAGGTACTAGTTCTGACAAAATCCAGATCAGTGACAATGGCAAATGCTGATGAGGGTACAGAGAAAGAGTGCTCATCCATTTCTGGCAGACACAATGGCTACAATGAGCTTTGAAGGAGAGTGTTTTTACAAAACTGAACACATTTTTACCAAGTGATCTAGGAATCATACTTCTGAGGATCTACTCAAATGACTAAAAAACCCTGATCACATAAGAACCTGAAAATAGATGTTGATAATAGTCATTCATAACTGCCCAAACTTGGAAGAAACAAGGTTGGCCTTTGATACATAGGACTGTTTGATGCTAATAATGAAGCTTATCCAGTCAAAAGAAGACAAGCGGGAGATTTGCTTATAAATTACTAAAATAAAAAGATAATCTTAGATGGGCATGGGGGTGCATGCCTTTAATCCCAGCACTCATGAGGGCAGAGGTGGGTGGATTGTTATGAGTTCGAGGCCAGCCTGGTCTACAAAGAGAGCCCGGGATCACCAAGGCTACACAGAGAAACCCTGTCTCGAAAAGCAAATGCAAACAACAACAAAAGATCATCTTAAAATGGAAAGGGGCAGGGTGGAGATGAGGGAGGGAGGGTGGGATTGGGAGGGAATGAGGGAGCGGGATACAGCTGGGATACAGAGTTAATAAAATGTAACTGATAAGAAAAAATAAAATTAAAAAAAAGAAACTGAAAAAAAATGTCACATATTGTATGGTTCTATTGTGTGATATTATAGGATCAGCAAATTATGTAGACAGAAAAATCAGAAATTGGCAGTGTTGGGAGTCTGGGAAGGATGAATAGGCAGAATACTATAAAGTGAAAATACTTGGTTCTAATATTGTAATGGCAGATCTAAGCTATCGTCCATAGAAAGTAAATCACCAAGAGTGAACCCCAATAAATGACAGAGACTAGATTTTATGAAGTGTCAACACAGGTATATCAATGCTAACAAATTCATAACTTGGGTGAAGAATATTCACAATGTTAATAGATGGGATCTTAGATGGAAACATTTTCCAGATACTTTTATTTCATTTTTGAAAGTGTTCAAATACTATCTCACTCTACCCTTGACCATGCCCAACAATCACAAACCCATCCAACTTTACTAAACTCTTGGCCCTGGAAGTGTTGACTTGCAAAATGTAATAGTCTAAATTCTCACCCATGCAGGGGATGGTGGTAACATTATAGAGTCTACTGTTAGCATAGTATGCGGCATGATGCCTGCACTAAAGCATAATGGAGGGAGCTAGAGAGATAATTCAATTGGTAAAGTGTTTGGCACAAAAGTATGAAGACCTGAATTTGATCTTGGTATCCACATGTAAAGCCAGGTAAGGTGGCATGGACTTAACAACTCCAGCTTTGGGGGGGGGGGGCAACATCAACTGCTAGACTCCACATGCCTGTGCACATATGTGCACATACAGATACAAACATACAAGACCGCAGAAGAGCTGTTTGATTTGTATGTTTTATTGCCAGACATCACTATTCATCTTTGATCCACATATCAGAAAAGATAGTAAATATATGGAAACTTTTGGGAACTTCTATTTTAGTTAGATTCATTTAATATAGTATATAAACTCCTGATCACAAGACCTACATTTTAATAACCTGTTTTGATAGTAAACCTCAATTTCCAACTTAATGAAATCTAGAACCACCTAGGTAATGAACCTCTCTCTGTCTGGGTAAGCCTGTGGGGGAATGATCTTGATTAGATTAATCTATGTGGAAAAGCCTGGTCTACCATGGGTGGCACCATTCCCTTGGCTAGGACCCTAGACTGTATAAAAACAGAGAAAGTGAACTGAGCACAAGCATTCATCAAGCATTCATCACTCTCAGCTCTCTTAATGTGAAGGCAGCGTGATGAGCCAGCCTCCTGTTCTGCCACCATGCTTTCCCTGCCTGCTGTGGTGTCTTCCTGCCATGATAGACTGTTTCTCTGTGTAACTGTCAGCAAAAATAAGCTCTCCCTTAAACTGCTTTTGTCAAAATATTTTATCCTAGCAATGAGAAAGTAACTAAGACACCTATCCTTAAAAAAACAACAAAACAAAAACTGAAAGTAAAACGTCCTTGAAATGTGTTTTCCTTATTGCTCTAAAAAGTATTTTTCCACTCATTATGCTTTATGAGTCATGGTAAGATATATTGAGACTGAAGTTAGGAAGGAAGAAGGAAGGAGGGAGGGAGGGAAGGAAGGAAGGAAGGAAGGAAGGAAGGAAGGAAGGAAGGAAGGGAGGAAGGAAGGGAGGAAGGAAGGAAGGAAGGAGAAAATACTAACTGCAGAGGGCTATGGGGCATTGCACTTAGCAAGGACAGGTGCTATTTTAAGAAACTGCTCTTTAGTTACTACAGCTCCCAGAGGTAAGCCTCATTTCTCAGCTCAGCTTTGGAGCAAATGGAGACTGGCCCTCTTGGGCTCTGCTTCCCAGGCTCCTGCGCCAGCTGTAGTCAGCCCTGGTGAAGCTGGCTGGAGTTACTTACAGGCCAGTGGCAGGCCTGCATGAGGACATGAAGAAGGGAGAAAGCAGAGGGAGCCACTTGTTGTCACTCACATCTGGAATTTTTAAAAAAATTAAAAATCTCATGAAAGTTGAGAGTAGAATGATAGTTATTAAAAGTTGGGAGAAATGGAGAGAAGGTAGAGAAGGCTGGTCAAGGCATGAAGTTTCAGTTTGATAGGGAAATAAGTTCTGGCATAAAGTACAGTGACTATAGATAATTTTAAGAATAACAATAATGCTTTTGGGAGGCTTTTACTTCACAGAGTGATGACTTGAGGAGATATGGTTGCCCTAATTTGAGCATTGCACGATGCGCAAATGCATCAAAACAGTTCATGGCATTCTTAAAGATATAAACATTTGTGTCAAGTAAAATTTTAGGGAAGGACATGAGATGCTATCCCCCTCCTTCTTTGCCCCTACCATTCTAGCAATGGCCATGTCTCCATCGTCACTCTGAGAATCACCATGGTTTCAGATTCACCTAGGATAGCCTGGCTGCTGAGCTCCATCAGTTCTTCCTCAGCCCTTGGTTTCCCCAGTCTAGGAGGAATAATGATTTCTTGCTGTTGCTGCTCAGCTCTTTCTTTATTGGATTTTTATAAGTTTTTCATCATCAATGTGACCATTTTCCTGACTTAAATTCCCTCTGTTTTCCTGGTTGGACCTTTATAATTCATTTATTTACAATTCACTATGGAAGTAAGTGAGTGTGTACTGGATCATGATACATAATAAATTTCTCACTGTGAGTTGTTGTTAATAGTTTGAAAACTATGGTCTATGAAAATATAGGCAGTAGATGGCACTGGGCACATTTTATTGGTGAGGCAATAATGGCTGTTGCTGAGCGACAGAACATGCTTCCAGAGACTAAACTTTTTTCTTTTTTTGACTGGATGTGAGATTTATTACTGAAATGATTTGGTAGGCTACAGGAGAGCACTGTGGAAGCCCTCAGGAATGCAGGGCTCTCTACTTGTCCAAGGCACTAAGATTGGGATATATTTGACTCCACAGCCATGAGGAATGAGTCACTTCTCAGCAACCATGTCTTCAAATGCATCTGCATTAAACTAGGTGAAGCCCCACTTCTTTGAGATGTGGGTCTTCTGGCGGCCAGGGAACTTGAACTTGGCCCTACACAGAGCCTCAATCACATGCTCCTTATTCTGAAGTTTGCTGCAGATGGACATGATGACCTGGCTAGCGTGAACCCTGGCCACTGTGCCCTGGGGCTTCCCAAAGGCACCTCGCATACCTGTCTGCAGCCCCAGCACAGGACAACATCTTGTTGATTCAGATGACGTGGAAAGGGTGGAGTCTCACTCGACTAGGAAAGCCACCCTTGCCACAACTCTTTACCATGTGTTTGTTGGCACAAATACGAACTGCCTCCGGTGCTTCAGAAGAGAGTTGTTCATATTCATCTGACACCAACTGGCCACAAAGTGGGAATTTATCACCTTTTGCCTTCTTCTGTCCCAAGTCAAAGATGCAGCTCTTAACATCAGGGACACCCCGGCAGAAGTGAGACTTTGGTTAAGGCTTGTTCTTACAGTAACAGTAACAGCGCGCTGGGCAGCAGCCCATGATGGCAATAGGAACGTCGGTAGAGTGCCGAAGGAAAAGAAAAAGGGTTTCTTTTCTTTTTTCCTTTCTTTTTGTCTTTCCTCTTCCCTTCCTTCCTTTCTTTTTCTCTTCCTTCTTTTCTTTTTTCCTTCCTTCCTCCCTCCTTCTCTTCTTCCTTCCTTCCTTCCTTCCTTCCTTCCTTCCTTTCTTTCTTTCTTTCTTTCTTTCTTTCTTTCTTTCTTTCTTTCTTTTACCTCTTTCTTATGAAAGCAATGTAGGTGAGTGAAAACATATACTGACAGAGACCGAGAGACCAAGATATCTTGGTGGGAAGCTATGGGCAACCCATTCAATCATGTGTCCTGGTATATTGTGTTTCTTTCATTCATGAAACTAGACATCCTAAGATTGGCATGTATTTTTTTTTTTATTTTAACAAGTGACTATTGTAAGAAGATATAGTGCTGCTACTCAAAGTAACATCCTAAAATATGCTCTGTGGTAACCTGGATATTTACAAGTTGTTTGGAAGCATAAATAGTCATTTATCTAGATCATTAAATTATGTATGGTTAGAAGGAGAAATGACCCCCATAGGTTCAGGTATTTGACCGCTTGGTCTCTAGTAGGAAGTACCGTTTGGGGGAGATTACAAAACCTCTAGGCAGTGGAGCCTTGTTAGATGAAGTGTGTCACTATGGGAAAGCTTTGGGGTGTCTATCTTCACTGCACTTCCAGTTCAGTCTCTCTCCTCTGTGCTCCTACTTAAAGATGTGATCATTGTTCCCTGTAGCCGCCTGCTGCTATGCCTCCCTGCCAATATGGACTCCCTCTCTCTCTCTCTGGAACTGTAAGCTCAAATAAACTGTCACAGCAAAAATGTTGAGGTTTCAAATAAGAAAGTGTCCCCAGCAGAGAGTGTATTTAAAAAAAAAATAATGACAGAAGATAAATATTGACTGCTTTAGTTTCAGAAATATCTTGAAACTCTAAGTCCTGAGTAGATATTCTTTTTCATCTTGTCAGAAGGGTACCAGTCTTTAACCCAAGGTTCCAAATAATCTTTACAATTATAAAATTCCAACACACATAACAATGTTTCCGGTGGGCTTGATACTGTATATGCACATACCTGTCAAAATGTGATCATTTTCTTTATGTCCCTCACTTTCTGAAGTCAGTGTCTATTCAGCTACTCTTTCAGAAAGAGAGAAGAAGTTTCCTCTCCAGTGTAAAATCCAGATGCTTTTAAACCTACTCCAAACATTTTACGCTTGTTTTCTGCTCACCACTCTTTGGTTAAAAAAACAGTACTAAAATGAAAGCCATATTATTATGGAATGTATTTTGTGTGTGTGTGTGTGTGTGTGTGTGTGTGTGTGTGTGTGTGTGTGT
>NW_026592510.1:10669195-10807174 GCF_907164565.1 Psammomys obesus | reverse complement strand
GTGTGTGTGTGTGTGTGTGTGTGTGTGTGTGTGTGTGTGTGTGTGTGGAGGGGAGAAAGCCTTAGTGAAATCCTTAGTGAACGTGTGTTGCTGTCAATGGGTACGGCCACGCCAACCTCAAATCGGTGGGATAATGGCAAAGCTTTCTTCTTAGGGTGCGGCTCAGAGAGATGGCAGAGTCTTCTGATGGTCCCAGATCCCCCTGTTGATAATGTGGATAGTGTGTGCAGAAAAAAAAAAAAAGCCAGCATATCTTCTTCCCCATGGATGTTTACTGTCTGAAGGCTGCTTCCCCACAGGGGCTGCTCCTAGGAGAGTAGATAAACCTGCCTTTTTGATCCAGCTGTAGACCAGAAACACTGGCTCCCTGTTTATCTGTCTGTAATGCCACCGCTTTGTTCAGTTAGACTCAGTAGCTCTGTCTCTCTGTTCAGTTGCACATAAGGAACACACTGAGCCGCTGCAGTGCCATGGGTTCTCCATCAGAGACCCCAATCCATCCAACCCCAGCTTTTCTGCATGTGTCTGATTATCTTTCCTTCATTCCTTTGCTGCCCCAGTCAAGTCTGTCCCTGGAGCCATATTGGACAAGGCAATATTTTAGTCCTATCTATGAACAGACAAACACCCCCCCACACACACACACAAAACTCAGATTGCTTAACTCATTCTTTATCTAAGGTATCTCAGTCATCTAAGGTAATTTTAATAACTATTTCTGTGTTTACATAGTGCTGGCTTGTTTTTTTAATTGGATACATAAAATGTTAACAGTTTTATAAAAGTCAGAGGGAGGATTTATTTCTGATCAAAAAATTATTATGGGCCATTTAGGCTGCTTATGCTGCTTAGTCATTCTTACCACTTTCTTGAAGGAAGATCTCCTTGAGAATATAACACAGCCTATGGACTCATTGAAGAAAATATATTAATAAATATATGATTTATATATGTGAGCTTTAATAGAGTCAGCCTACAGTGGGCAAATACCCCAGCAAGACACCATATGCTAGCAAATAAAATCATTATAAAACTTGTAATGATTTACTTCTTTTTGAGTTGCTGGTCAATGGCATAGACCCACAAGCATTACAGGCTACTCCAATACTCTTGGCTACCCTGCAGAACTTGACAATAAGAAGCTGTTGCTGAAGATACTACATACCCGAATCACACGATGTGGAAAGTTCAAGCTCCCACTAACCTGGAAGTTTCAACTATAGTAGCCAGCTTTCACAGTGCTGGAAGGTGCAAAACACATTTCCAGAGTAGAATGTAGTCATGGATTTCACTTAGCAGTGAACTCCATAAGGTATAATAATGACTGGATTGACAAACTATGCCCACTGTTGGTGCAACCATAGTACTCATGGGAATAACCAACCAATTTCTGATTGGAATACGGCTCCTCCATTAGGAGAACCTATACCTGACACTTTTTATGGGACCAAGAACCTGTATTAGATAAGTCATGGGTCCTAGGGGAGAGTCTAATACCAACATTCTGCTAAATGGACAAGATAGGCTTATTGCTATACCCATTGATCAGTTAATCTCTCAACCCTGATCAGAGAAACTCCTTAGAGTAGAAGCAACTAACACAGAGACCTCAACTGGGCAACACTCAGACTGCGGAGTGCTCAGCATAAATGTAAAGTCTCTATCACATCTACCCCCACCCCAGGCTCCAGAATCTGTGTGGTCCAGGAAGGGGCAAAAAAATGTGAAAAATCATAGATGGTTCTAGGAAACAGCAATTTCCAGCCACCTCAAGATTGTTGGACTTACAACTATTATAGCTGCTTACGTTAAGACCCTTGTAAGCTCAAGCCAGACAGATCCCAGTATTGATGGGGTGAGGGAAGGTGGGCACCAAATCTCACAACCAGTTGAGGGGCTCCTGGCATTTTAATAGCTGCTATGAGAGCATCAAGCTTCTGAATGATGTGATCTTTGATAAGTTAAACACACTCTAGGACAGGCCTCACTACCAAGAGACACTGGGCAGCACAAAATGGATGCCACGGGAAAGCAAAAAGAGCAAGGGTCAAATCTCAAAGTAGGCAGATGAGGATGGAGAGGGTGAACATGAGAAGGGTTGGTACAGGGATTAAACATTATGAAAATACATTGTAAAAAATCTCAGAGCATTAATAAAATATTATTAAAATTAAAATCCATGTTAATATGATCACATAGCTTGGAACTTTAAATGCTCAGATGATTTATATTCTACCAGTGTTCTAGCATGGATCAAGAACCTTTTACTGATGACAAATAATTGCACATTTTTTTACATGAGAAAACATATAAGGCGAGTTAAAAATGCTGACTTCATCATTTAGTCATCTCCAACTTGCTTGATCATATTTCTCTTGAACCTAAAAAGGAAGTAAGAGGAAGTATGACTTGTGTATTTCATTAGTAAATTTGAGTTCAGTATTAATAATGTATTGGTTATATTGTGAAACACAAAGCAGAAATGATAAAGGAAGAAGATGAAGATGAGATAAAAACTTTAATTATCTTGCTAATTATGATTACATCATAGTATCAACCATGAATACCTCAACATAAACTGAATGCTTAAGTAAGAATTCATCATGAGCGATAGTTAATATCAATCTATACCTCAAGCAGTCTTGGGTAATTGTGAATATTTCTGACATGTTTCTTATAAAATCTAATTAGACCTACATTGTTTTACTTCTCAGTGTGGCTGCCAATGAATTCTTAGGGGCTAAAGTAGCAATCTGGAGCCTGATTTTCACCTGTGCTTGCCTTATTGCCATCGCAATCTTTGATTTCTTTTCAGAATCTTTTTAAGCTGGTTGCTTCATAAATAAGAGGGCTGATTGGTTAAAATTAGAAACAGTATATCATTTGTGAACCCGTTTAAGGTAGAACCTGAAAACCTGAGACGCTGACAGTGAGTGCCTAAACAGATGCCAGTGCCAATGAGGGAAGCGAAGGATGCCAGCATCCCTCCTGCCTATGGCAATCCTTTTCTCTGTGCTCTTCAGGTGTTATGCGTGGCATAAAACTAGTTTACTTCAAAGGCCCTGAAAAATTCTATGTTCAGTGAATATAATAAGTATAATACCCTTTTTTTGAGAGGAGTTTGTAGCAATCGAAATATTTCGAGATCATGGAGCAAAAACAGAGGTTCTAGTATTCTTCTTATATTGCAATGAATTGCTTTGCGTTCTTGACTTCAGAGAGCACAGTTTAAGCACATCACTTACCCTCTCTCATCATATGGACTGGAAAATGGGGCTAGTGCTACACATCTCATCTGGTTATAGGGATGAAAGGGTGTAATGTGAAGATCTTGGCCCAACTTCTCGCCTGTGATTTAAAGGAGAAATAAAGAAAAGGTTCTGTCAGGACTATTAGTGCACATAGCTGCCATGTCTGTGCTGCTGTTCCTTCCAGTCTGGTTCAAACAGAAACAAAACTTCTTGCCAATACTTTTTACACAAAAGTGCAGCTTCTTCTCATCTTTCAAGCTTCCAAACAAAACAAAATTTAAAAACCCAAACATTTTCAAGTCTTTTCTGCTTAAAAAAATATCATAAAGCTTGTGAACACTGTATAATTTTGTTCATCAATGCGATAATCACTAGTGGTGAAGACCTGCGGAATTCTCAGTGTTGGATACATTTATTATTTATTTTTCATCATTTCATTAAACAAAGTGGTGGGGTTTGTTTTGTTTTGTTTTTAATACGCCATGTTAAGCATTGAGCTAATTGCTGCGGTTTCCATGATGAACTGAACTTCTTTTATACCCTCAAGGCACTAGTGGAGGAATACCAAACAAATAATTGCATCAAAGTGATAAGTGCTCTAATGGAGGTGCTCATTGGTTGCTATGGGAGCAGAGTAAGACCTGCATCTTTTCTGTCTGCAATGGCACAAGGACCACTAGAAAGATGTTGGGTCACAGGGGAGTCTTAGAGGATCTGGAGTTAAGACCTGCATGCCAGAGAGAGAAATATGACCAATAAAACTCAATAGGAACCTGCAGGTAGACCAGCTCTCCCACATGACAACATTTGGGGAAAGTCAACAAGGCAGGTAGACATCCTGTCCCTTCAGGGCCTTGAATGCTATGCTAAGAAGTTTGAAGTTTATCCTAAGATGAATTGGGGATAGATATGGATTTTGAAATAGAGAGTTATATTTTCACAGAGAAAATTAGGGTGGCATTTTAGAGAAATGATTATGGAGAGACAAGATTTTTTTGAGATTGTTTATTAAGGGAGAAGAAAGAGAGAGACGAGTGTTTATTTCTGTAATCAGTTTTCTTGCTAATTCTAAATTCTTCACTAAATTAAATGTCAGCTGATTCAGTTTGTCAAAGTTCTGTTTCTATTACTACAGATAAAATACTCATTCTCTAAATGGCCTTACCTGCTCTGGCCTGAAGTATGTAATGTGTCAATCCAAACTAATACTCTGTCGGGACGAGAAGCTTCCAAATTTAGTGCACGCAGTTCCTCTTCCTAAGGGTGATACCAGTTTTTAAACCCAGTACCTACTTTATAGAGACACTCTCATCTGCCAAAGCAGACTTACATAACAAGTAAATGTGGGCAAGCAGACATGAAAAAGCAACTTCCACCCCTTGATACCAAGCTAGAAAGAGAAAAGCAACTTCAGAGAACACATTATGACTCATCAAAGTCCCCAAAAGAAAAGCTTCCTGGGAATGCAGCATCCTGTGCAGCCTCCCCGAGCCCTTTTAGCCTCTAACCATGGTTGCTTTCCTCTGATTTTCCACAAAACAAAAGAACTTCTTATTTTCTTCCTTGGCATCATCAATTGTTACACTTTGCTTTACCTCAGAGATGAAGATCACGCTACCTACTGTACACTCATTTTTTCATATGGAACAAATGCTGCAGCCTTTTCATTTGTCATGAGTTTAAGAATTCTTTGGTAAAATTCTTACTTGCTGCACTGCAAGCTACAAACAAGACAATTCTTCAGAAGAAAGACCCGAAGGGAGAAGGTGAGGCATTCTTAGGTCAATATGAGGAGAAAGGGAGCCAAATATCTATATTTAATCTGTACTCCAAACCACAGACTGTGTTCTTTCTTTCCCATACTCGTGCATGTAATGTCTGGGTAGCAACCCCTCCAAGTACTGCATCAAAATTTTATGTAAGCTGGAGAACACGCATCTATAACAAAGAGGTTTTCTCCCTACCTTCTCTCTGACAAAATATCAAAAAGAATGGCTCCTGGCCTTAGTGTCATAAATAGGATGGCTGGTCTTTCTAAGACTTATCATGGCAAGTGGAGGAGAAATTTTATTCACGAGAGAATAAAGGTAAACCCATGCTGGTCATGGTGTGGCATACCTGTAGTCCCAATAGTCAGGAGACTGGGGAAAGACCCAATGAATGGCAGGGCACTGTGGACCAGCGAGAGGGTGAGGGAGATGCAAGAGCGAGAGAAGAAAAAAGGGGAGGGAGGAAGAGAGAAATAGACACAGACACATATACAGAGGTAAATGGACAGGGAGAAATACCCACACACAGACACACACACAGACAGACACAGAGAGAGAGAAAGGTAGAGAGGGAGAAATGTACACACAGAGAAAGACAGACACACATAACAGAGGCAAATGGAAAATGGACAGGGAGAAATAAAGAGAGAGAAAGACGCGTGTGTGTGCGCGCACACACACACACACACACACACACACACACACAGTGTGTCAGCATCAAATTGTTAAACCTGGGCTGTGAAGTTGACATGTGAAGGAAACAAATTGGGCCCTTAAAGTTTAAAACCTAATCCTTGTTAATGAATAAAGATAAGCATTGTCATTAGGTTAAAGCCTTTTATTATACACAATTAGGTTCCTGGCTATATTTCTGTAAAGCTCAAACCTATTAGGCAGTTAGAAGTCAGTATTTAGATTATACATTTACTACACTATTAATTGGGTTTGGTGTTTCTCAGAATATACTCCCAGTTATTGTTATACTGGCCTATTCTCAGGCAGAGAAACAATTTCTCACAACCTTTGGGACCCACTGTATTCTAGTCCCTTAGTGTCTTTTGTTGTTTGTTTTGTTTATAAGTTCACTTTGGGATACACAGCAAACGTGGAAGCCAAATTTAACAAGCAAGTGACAGCAGCTTGGAAAACTATAAAACTATAGGGTGTGTGATCACTCTCCCTGCGCCATGAGAGCGGAGCCTTTGTAGGGCTTCCTACCAGACCTGGCCCCGTGATGGAAACACTTCTTTAATGAGCACACAGGAATCTGACATTTGTTCCCATTGTTCCTTCTCATCAACATACCCAGTACAGAAGCTTGGGAATCCTTAGAGTGGCACTTCAGACCCTGTTGCTCACACAGTCAATTATGTAAAAGTACAAACTGTCTTAAAATAGGATTTTAACCTAGGGTGGGAGGGATCCTCAACCAAATAGTCACAGTACGCTTTGAGTGACTAATTTAAGCCATTACATTGCAAAATAAGGAATAAATCATACTTTTCATAATACGACCACATAGGAGCAGTTTTAATTTTAAGAGTCAAGCACCTACATTAATCTGAGTCTACTATAATAGGCCCCTGATTTAAAATCTCCTAACATTCTTTCACACTTCATAAAACTAAAAATAAAAGTGCCTCACCAAATAGTGACCTAGGGTCCTGCAGACGCACTGTATTTCAAGGAAAACTGAAACACTAGCTCTCAAAACCACTACGTGCAGGCAAATTGCAGTTTGTAGCCTTAATTGGTCTTAAATGTGGGGTGGAAGAGAGAGGAGACTCTGGTCTGCAGAGAATGAGATTTATTTCCCTTTTAAATCAAAAGCAGATCCCGTGGTTCAGCTGCCCCTGACTCTCGGGCCCCACCCCCTCGAGGTTGTTTCCCCCTCCCATATTTTTATGTATATTTTACTCGAAGATGACAGGTGAGGGGAGGGGAGGGTGCTTCGTGCCTTTCAGAAGTAAACAGAGGGGTTAGGCGGGTTTATTTGGATGTATTTATTTACTAGGCGTCCCGGCCTCTCAGCTGTTTCTCGTCGCTGGCATTTGGAAGCTTGCAGTCCTTCACGGATGAGACAGATTTGGCAGGCTTGTTCTTTGTGCCGCCTCCTTTTCACTGGGGGTTGGGGATGGGTGGGAAGAACGCAGATTTATGACAGCCTTGTGTGTGTGTATGTAGGGGGAAGGCTCGAAAAAGTTTCAGCTGGTATGATAATGTCCATTTTTCCCCCTCGGCCAACACTGTGCCACAAGCAGCTTGGGTGCCACCCGGAGCCCTGCCCCCGCCGTCCCCGTCCCCTCCCTTTCTCTCTGCAGGCTCGAGCTGGCAGGCGCAGGCACACTTAAATTCCAGCACGGTGTCCACATTCCCCCGAACTACTACGCTCTATTACTACGGCTGCCCTCCCCTTCACTTCGGGGTTTTCCCCCAGCCTTCCCGGAGCGGCTCGGAAGCCTGCTGCCAGCCGAGGGACCTGCGGCGCCCGGGTCCAGCAGGGCTGCGGGCTGGCTGCTTGTTCTGCGCAGTTTCTCTGCTCCAGGCACAAACACGGCGCAGAGCCGGCGCCTCGCAGACACACACGGATCCACGCATACAGTAGAGCTGTCTCGAGCCACATTCTTGCACACCGCCCCCTACCCCCCCACCCCCCCGCGCGCCCGGAGTCGCTGAGCAGGGCGAGTGACAGGAGCGTCCCGCCAACCCGCGCCAGGCCGGGCAGGGAGGAGCGGCGCGCGGGGCCAACTGCGGTGCGTCTTCCGGCGCCCGTGGAGGCGGCGAGGGTGGGACGCGGGGCGGAGCCCGAGTTTAGGAAGAGGAGGGGACGGCTGTCATCAATGAAGTCATATTCATAATCTAGTCCTCGCTCCCTCTGTTTCTGTACTCTGGGTGACTCAGAGAGAGAAGATTCAGCCAGCACACTGCTCGCGAGCAAGGTAAATATAACTTACAACTCCTTTCTCTTCTCTTCTCGGCTCGGCCTCCCCGCCGCCGCCGCCGCCGCCGCCGAACCCCTCCGGCACCGCGCCGCCTTCGCCCCGGATTATGCATCCTTATCCTAATCATTATTTATTGTGCATGCTAGAAGACCAAAACAAACAGGCGGGCCAACCGCTACAACAACAACAAAAAAGCCCGCCTCTTCCCCTCGGGCCTCAGGTGGAATGCTCTAACGACAGCTCCCGGGTGGCTGTAGAAGAAGCCAGAAAGTTTCAACCTAACCCCGCGGTTCCAATAATAACAGTAATAATTACTACTTCAAGGGGGCAAGGGGAAGAAATCCCAACATGCCACAGCCTTGACCCCGGGCAGGCTGACGGCGAGGCGCTGCCAACTCAGGGTTGCAACACGCTCTCGGCCAGGTTGCATTCCCCCCCATCCCCTTAAAAAGCAGAGCTGGTGGCAGAAGGAGAGGGGTTGCAGGACCCCGGGCTTGGAGAGGGGGAAGACTGGAAACGCGACAGTTCATCCCCAGCCCCCCCCCCCCCAAAAAAAAAAGGAGGGGAGGGGAACAGGAATGGAGGGCGAGGAGCCCGGGCTGGCGGCCGGGCGCCAACCAACGCGGCTGCTCCTCGCCTCCCGGGGACTTGTTTAAAGGGCTCCGGCTGCGGGGACCCGAGCAGATCTTGGCGGCTGGAGTAAGTAGTCCGGGCTGGCGCACCGAGCAGGCGGCGGCCAGTACTGCGGGGTCAGTGCCTGCGGTCTCAGTGCCTGCGGTCTCGGAGTTGTCAGCTCCATTCCCCAGGTTCCCTAAGGGCAGGGGAGGGAATGTTGAGTGGTGACAGGCCTTTAGACCAAGAGGTTGCCCTGGGGACTGTGGCCATGGCGTCGCGGACCTCCTTGTCTGGTACCTGGAGGCAGCTCAGGCTGGGAAGTAGAAGTTCAGGGTGTCCAACCCGGGTCCCATTCCGAGGGTGGAAAAAAGCACCAAGGAAAGAGGTCCGAGGTGTCCACTGGGCACCGTTAGCCTGCCCTCCCCCTCTCGGGGTTTGTTTTCTTTTGCTTGGAGTCTTTCCTTGGATTGCGCCGAGGAAGCTGCGGCCGTAGGGCGCCTGGGATGGTCTGGGTGTCAGGGGCGCACAGGGACCCGGGAGAGCTACCGCGGCTGCGGGCTGGGGAGGCCATGATCCGGATAATCCTCTCTGCCTGACTGTCACAACAGGACCCGCGCGTACCCGGGCAGCGGCCGTGGCGTTCACCCGGGAAGGGGAAGGGCTGCAGTGGGGAGGGAGTGGGGGGTGGCGAAGGAGGGAGGCGGGGAGAGCCGGTGGGAGCCTCCTCCCCGCGATGACACTCACCCCTTCCTTCTGGCTCCCTGCTCTCGAGTTTGCTTTATTCCCATCCCAACCCACTTCACCCCTTCCCTTGTCCACCCCCGCCCCTCCGCCGGGCGGCCTTCCCTCCGGTTGGCGTTGCAAAACAGGGCCACGCCAACTGCAAAGGTGTCGCGATGTACTTCCCCAAATCACCGGTCCAGCGCGCCAGCCCCCGGGCGCCCTCCAGCCACCAAGCGCACACCAGCACAGTTTCCCTCTGTGCCCCGCACCAGGCCGCGCAGCCTGGACGCAGTGACATCGCGCCGGGCGGGGTCGAGGGGACACCCGCGCTCCGGCCAGGGCGCTCGCGCCGGTTTCCGGTACCCGCTGGAGATCGCCCGGTTTGTGGGTGTCTGCGTTCACTCCCCGCCGCCTGGATTACATTATTGTTATTATTATTATTATCCGGGTCTGCTTATTCGCTGCGGATGGCGGTGAGCGCGGGGCTGGTAGGGCTGCCTGGGGGGATGGGGGCGGAGGGAAGTTGGACACCAATCAACCCGGAAAAAAAAAAAAAAGTTTGGCAGGGCCGCAAGTCGGATGGAGGGGCAGTAGGGGGCGGCGGGCAGGCGCGAGCGTGCAGTGCGCTAGGGACCAGTGCGTGGCGAGCTGCGCGGGCTGCCTGCGCCTCCCGCTCGAGTCCTCCCGGGAGCGGGACGCAGACCCGCCGGGGTCTGGCGGCGAGAGGGCGGGAGGCGGTGGCGGTGGCGGTGCGTGCGGCGGCGGCGGCGAGGGCGAGGGCGAGTGCGTGGCGCGCGCGAGCGGCGGAGAATCAGGAAGTCACCGCGGCGAAGCGCACAGACATGTTTGATCGCCGTGACATGACGCGCGCGAGGGAGGAAGAGGAGGCGGCGGGGGCCGGGCCGCGGGCGCCGGCCTAAGCGGTGGCGTGCACAGACGCTCCCTCGCCGCCCCGGGGGCCGCCGGCCCGAGCCCCGGTCTCTCCTGCTCGCCCAGGTAAGGAGCCCGCCTGTCCCTCCTCTTCCCCCGCCGCCGCCCTCCCGCCGAGCTTTCTAGGTCTTTCTCTGCCGACACCCCCCCCCCCCCCCCCCCCCCCCCCCCCCCCGCTCTCGGGCCTTTCCCCCCCCCCCCCCCCCCCCCCCCCCCCGCCCATCTCTGGCTCGCCTTCTGTGCAAAGTCAGGCAGGCAATCGATTGCAGGGAAAACTTTCCAGCGGGAGGCACCGCGCGGGGGAGAAGGAGGCCTCGGGGGTGGCTGGCGTTGTCAGTTCTCTCTGCTCCGGGTCCGGAGAGAGTGAGTCGCTGCGTCCTGCGGCTGTTGCACGTTCAAACTTCGGGCCTAAACGTGCCTCCAACTCTTCTCGCGCAGGATTTACTTCATTAGGAAAATAAAATATCGCCAGCGGTCCACTCTCTCGCGCGCGGGGCAGTGGGGTGTTTAAAGCGAAGGAGGAAGGCGTGGGAGGGAGAGCGGGGAGGGGGGGTGGAGTGCAGAATCATTCCTCATTCGGTGTCTGCACCGGGTGTTATGTAATTTTAGTAGCACATGGGTGCGAAGCCCACACTGGGCTTCTCCCTCCTTTGTTTATATAACTTTTGGGGGAGTTTTGCCAGGCTGTGTCCCTTCTCCCCCCCCCCCCCATCCACCCCAGTGCGGTGGAGGTTGTTGCTTTTGAAGAAGCAGAGTGACTGGAGTTAAAGCAGTGTTTTGTAGAGGTGTCATCATTGTGTCCTTTCTAGTCATCACATTGGCACGTATTCCTTTGTATGTATAATAATGGAGCGTAAGGAGGGCGTTAAGGACACGCGTTTGTTTATTGCGCTGTGCTGTGTGGTAATGTTTAAGGGTTCAGTTAATTTTCAAACTTCTTTTTACCTGATTTGTATGCCTTGCTTGTGGGAGCACCAAAGATGGTTTGAGAGTTGCCTGGCGTTGGTTAGCACAAAATTCCTGTCCAACCTCCCAGGACTCAGAGAGCAGTGAGAACTCTTCTAATAGAAAAGGCACGTTCAATGTTACGTGTGCACAAATGCCCAATTCAGTGTATTCAGCAATATTTTCCTCCAGTTTGGGAGGCCTTACCTGAAGCTGCTATCCGTTCGGGACTTGACAGGCTCAAGGGCTACTTCTATACACACTGGGTATGAGGCGTGGCTGGGTTGATGCTTAGGTGTCATTATTATGCAAATAGGACACGCTCTTTCTTTTCAGAATCTAATTGCCGTTTTATTCCTCCAAGCTTGCTGACTTGCTTTTAAAATACTGCCTTTGGAGGAAGGGAACCCAAAATAGAGGGTGGGGGGACTTGGGACCAAGGACAAGAGGGTAATTGGGTTAAAGTACACTGTAAACTTGTATGAAATTGCCACAATGAAACCCGTTATTTTGTACTGTCAGTACACACTAAGAAAAAAAAATTAAAGAAAAAAACCTTAATGTAAAAAAAAAAAGGGAGGGGGGACTCCAAAATGCTCTCTTTCACCTCTGATGTTTACCTTTGAAAAAGGTAAATTTTAGACACCTGTTAGGTCTGTAAGACAATCATTAAAGTTGGTTGAGGGGAAAAATAACGCTCAGAGTAGAGGGGTCCATCTAGTTTTTGTTTGGGCCTTTGAAAAGTGAGGCCATATTGGCAGAAAATGCTTCTAAGTGCGTTAGGATTTGGGGTGTGAGAACCTTTGACAGAGAGGGGAGGAGGGGGCATCTCCTGCTGCCTGTCTCTCAAGACTTGTCTCATTCACAGCCCAGCATTGGCCCTGGCTGCACTGTGGTGTCTCACAGAAAACACTCACCACAGAGCCTGTTCAAAGCAGCCTTAGATCTTTCCTTTTGTTCTTTTGTAAAGTGTGTGTGTGTTTCATTTCTCATCAAGTTTCTTGAAAAGTGCACTGGCCAACACCTGAGGCTTAGAATTGACTGCAGTAAAACTGTGCTTCTTGTATGGTTAGTGCTTTTTTTTTTTTTTTTTTTTTTTTTTAATATTCCTGACACAGTATACCTGAAAAGTAATGCCTTTGCAGGTAACTATTAAAAGCTCTTGTTTCTTTAAACAGTTCTGCAGGTGGGGGTAAAAGAGCATCTTTCTCTTGTAGAGGGCAGCTTTGATACTCTAATACTGTAATATTTTGACAGTTCATTTTAATGGCTCATTGTATTTTGGAGAAGGACCGTAAACAGAGAAGTTTCATAAATTATGAAAGTGGTGCTGTCCTCCAGCCTTTCCAGTTTGTTCTCTCCCTTAGAAACCTTCCCTTGTAAACAAGGCCTTTGTCAAACTCTCCTAGGTCAGCAGCTTTTTGCTACTCTAGAGAAATAATAAATCACTATGTATGACATTTTGACATGCTGCCACAGGGACGACCGACTTATCTCAGGCACCAAGCTGAGGACCGTTTCCCAGTCTCAGCACTGTGAAGTCCTGCCAGCCAACCTGAACCAGCAGAAGTTTTGATTCAAACTGTGTCTCCTTTACATGCTGTGGGAGGAAGATGTAGGCAGTGAGCCCCTTTGCATGAGTGGCCTCAGAAAACCGTACGACACAGTTCCCCTCTGTGGCAATTTCTAGTGAACAAATGAGAAAATGCCCCTCATATGAAAAGCCAGATTTGGAGGTTACTTTTGATTTTTTTCCCTGTCAATAAAATTATGAACCATTGCATAAGTAGTGTGTATAGAAAGTACAGATGTTGGTAATTTATTTGGCAGCGAGTTTAGGAAGTTGTGAGGCATTTTTTTTTTCTATACAGAAAGTTGTGACTTTGTGTTTACCAGAAAACATAGGAGTCTGACACTATTCCTTGCCAGAGTTTATGAAAGAGCATATTTATTTGCCTAAGACATTTATTACCAAGTTAAATGGGATCTTGCAACCAGGATTTGAAAGACTTTATGTCTCTGTTACTGCTTATTATAATTTTATTATTTGTCCACATTATTTTACCACCTTTCCTTGAAAGTGCTCAGGATATAGCAGAACTTTCAAATACTAAAGATTTTATATATATAGTTTAAATACTTGAATAATTATACTTCAGCAAAACATATAAGTGTTCTGATAAAACTCCAGTAGCTAAATGGTTTTTAAACACCGACTAGAAGCCACTCGTTAATTCCCTCACGTGATCACCTAGAGTGATGCATTGGATATAGATGTAGATTTTGAGTTTTTATTTGTTTGCTTTTTGGAGACAAGGCCTTAGGTATGCCAGGCAGGCCTGGGATCCACAGTTTTCCTGCTCCTGTCTCTGGACTGCTGGAATTACAGCTATGTGACATCACACCTGGTAGGAACGACAAGACCCAGGTCTTGGTGCATGCTAGGCAAATACTCTACTAACTGAGCAGAGCATCCATAGCCCACGATTTCTTTCTGGACTTCCGGGCAACTTCATATGAATTGTGGTATTTTCCTGGTTGGCTGAGGCCTGGGGGACATTGTGACAGGTACAATCAGGCTGTAATTCTGTGTGATTTAAAGCATCCAGGAGTACTGCATTTCTAGGTGGGTACGCCTCAGTCTTGCACCAGTAAATGTTCTACATTTGTGCAAGCACTACTGTCTTAGAAACAGTATTTATTTAAAAGCTGTTTAACCTAAGTATGATCTGGGGTTTGTAACTGAATGGAGTACCCAGAACTTGAGGCTGAAATAAAACCTAGTTTAAAAGCCATTAAAGTGTAATTATAACTGCCTCTTCTTTTTTGAAAAACAAAACAAAAACCAAACAAAATAACCAAAAAAAAAAACAAAAAAAAAAAAACTGGATTTGGCACTTGTGAGTTAAAATTATGTTTAGAAAAGAAAGAAAAGACCAGAAGAACTGTAGTGTCCTGGCAGCCCGGTTACCTGAGGGGGATCCTCTGTGGGTTTGCACTCTGGTTGTGCTTTTCTTGTTTGGGATGCTTGTGCATTTCTTTGCCTGCTGGAGGTGGCACACTGTAGTTTCTGCCATCCCCCTGGGAGATGAGCCATCCCCGTGGAAATTGAATGTCTAGGAGGAAAGCCTCTCCTGCCCTCAGGCTTTTTAACAACTGGACACATAATAGCTTGGCAAATATTTGCAGCTATTCTGTGGTTTGCTGTTCTGTTCTGCAATGCCATTATGCAAAGTCCAAAATTCTGTTAAAAAAAAAAAATCAGTGGTAAGAAGTGATGTGTTTTCTAGAATGTACCTGAGCATCTAAACCCAGGCGAAGCAGGGGAACTGCAGAGTTCCAGGACACAAGAGGCCCCAGATCTCGCTTTGCAGAAGAGTCGAGCAGAGATGGGAGTGGTGAATACAAGTCATCTCAGATCAGAAGAAAGCCTGAGATCACATGGACTAAGCTTGGACAAGCCTTGGGAAGACCACGGTACCTGTTTTGACCTGGTTACCTGGCCTAAGTGGTCCCACTCAGTGAGAATTTTTACAAGATAAAGTTGGCGATTGAAGAGAGTCTTGCCTTATAGGCTGGAGCGTGAACCTTTCATCCAGTATCGATGGAGGCCTGCCTCACAAAATTCTGTCCTCTGTCATCTTACCTCTCTATAATTTTATTGTTTTATTTACATGCCTTGTCTGCATGTATGCTTGTGTACTGTATACATACCTAGTACCCACAGAGACCAGAAATTGAGAAAGAGTCATGAGCCACCCTGTGGGTGCTAGGAATGGATCCTCTGGAAGCAGCCAGTGCTCTTAACCACTGGGGCATCTCTCCAGCCCCTCTCAGAAATTTTGAGCCAAGGGTACTTATGAACAAAATTATATTTTGGATTAATCTGGTAACTTGTATATTCAAGTTCAGGGTGAGACTTGAAGATCTTAGAAGGCCCAGGGCAGTAATGAGCATTTGTATGCAGTAAGCTCGTGAGGTGTCTGTACACCTTCTGTTCTATCTGGTTTATCTCAAATCTTAGCTTGCTGGGTCCTTTCTAGTGCGCACCTGGGTTAGGTAGGAACTTGAAACTCAAAGAGGTTCGGTGGTCCTGCTGATGACAGACTCATAAAGACGTTACTGTCATGGATGTGAAGGATTCACTGTTGAGTTCTGAGTGTGACCGTGTCTGTCAGTTGGGAATGTTGGGTATGTTGAAGATCATTTGGGCTAGAGGTGTAGCTTAGTGGTACAGGGACTGACTAGCAGGTACTTATTAGGTTTATGTCCTAGGTTCAGTTCCCAGGGCCATAAGACTGCCCATCACAGTCTGGCCCACTCTGCCTATAAGCCTAAATGTGAGTTTTACTCCTATGGAGGAGTGAGTCTGCCAATCAGACTTTATTTTATTTTTTCTTTCTTTTTAAAATTTTTTATATTAATTATAGTTTATTCACTTTGTATCCCGGCTGTAGCCCCCTCCCTCATCCCCTTTCAATCCCACCCTCCCTCTCTCATCTCCTCCCATGCCCCTGCCCCAGCCCACTGGGACCTCCCCTTCCATTTGACCCTAGCTTATCAGGTCTCATCAGGATTGGCTGCATTGTCTTCCTCTGTGGCCTGGTAAGGCTGCTCCTCACTCAGGGGGAAGTGATCAAAGAGCCAGCCACAGAGTTCAGTCAGAGACAGCCCCTGTTCCCCTTACTAGGGAACTCACTTAGATACTGAGCTGCCATGGGCTACATCTGTGCAGGGGTTCTAGGTTATCTCCATGAATAGTCCTTTGTTGGAGTATCAGTCCCAGAAAAGACCCCTGGGCCCAGATTTCTTGGTTCTGTTGCTCTCCTTGTGAAGCTCCTGTCCCTTCCAGGTCTTTCTAGCTCCCCCTTCTTTTCTCTACTCAGCAGGGTATCAAAGCAGATGCTGAGGCTCATAAGCCAAATTTTGGGCAGAGTGCAGCCAACCAGGTTTTAAGGCATGCATTTCAAACTTTTAAAAAATTATGTTTAGTGCACAGATGAAATTTTCCTAGTAGAAACCATTGATTGTTGTCAGCAGCCTAAGAGGAGATTGCTTTGGAAAGGAGCCTTATGTGTCTGGGAAGGACAGGCAAGTATACACCATGCATGAGTGGTTTCACTTCAGGGTGATGCCCACTTTGAAACTAGCTTTTGATGGCTTGATTTGCTGGTTTCTTTTATGGCCGGTGGCCTAACAGTGTGTGCTCACCTGGGCGTTAGAAGTGAGTTGACCTTTGCTGGTCAGTACTCTGTGAGTCCCAGATTAGAGAAGTGTGTTGTTTCTGTATTGAAGGGGCCTCTTACATTTTGGATTTTCAGATAAACAGCCTTTATATGACAATTTTTTTTTTCTTTTAGGGAACATTGTCAGTCCTCACTGGCTCTGTGTAGAGTGCAACATTGGTGAACTCCTGTAGAGAAGTAACCTGGGTATCTGTGGTGGTGCCAAAGGGAAGCAAGGACCCTGCCCTGGCAGTGCTGGGATCCCCCAGGGGTTGGGGGAGCACTAATTGGTGCAGCACTGTTTGTTGTTACCTTCCTTGTGCAGCAGGCGGAATTCCTCCCAGTCTTTGCCAGGTCTACTCTGGGCAAGGACAGTCCCAAGGCAGTTTATTTAAAGTCAGGGCAGTAGCTCAGGCATGTCCTAAATTTGTTTCCCTGATTGAAAGACGAAAGGGGAGTTCACAGAAGCCCAGTCAGTGAACAGAGAAGTTTTCATCCAAGCATGTCTTAAAACATATATGACTTTGAGGTGGACGGAACGCCAGCGTGAATAACCATGAGCATGTGTTTTTAATGCTTTTCTAGAGTTTGGGTGGGACAGTGTGCATTAGCTTTAGGTGCAGTGTGGTTCTTAGCGCTATCACAAATCACACTGTTTATCAAGCTGCCGTTCTCGGGCCAAACAGCACTGTGGGCCTTCGTGAAGTCTAACTAGGAGGCAGACAGTCTTGGCCTATAGACCTTTATTTCCCTTTATCTTCACTGCCGTCCTACACACTGCCCGCC
This sequence comes from Psammomys obesus, assembly GCF_907164565.1. Classification (NCBI taxonomy): domain Eukaryota; kingdom Metazoa; phylum Chordata; class Mammalia; order Rodentia; family Muridae; genus Psammomys; species Psammomys obesus. Next base: position 10,789,988 of record NW_026592510.1, on the reverse strand, counting down.
TACCTACACTAACGGTCCAGTTCTAGGCACATCGCTGCCTCTTGTGAAGCAGTTCAGTTCCCCCATAGAGAAGGGCACGCGGAAAGAAGAGAAGCAGCTCTTTCTGAACAAGGGCTTCTGAGTCAGCAGACACACAAAAAAGGACCCTTATCTTGACTTATCTTCCAAGTCTTATTGCTCTCCTGTAACAGCCAGAATGTTTGGAAAGATCTGAGTTGTTCTTAGGCCTGGAGCTAAGTTCTTATGATGGTCCACCGTGAGCCTGGCCCTCAAAGTCTTCCTGTCAGGGGAGCTGTGGGGAAGATTGGCTGGAGACTTGGGCTTTCTCCAAGTTTCTTTAGGAACTCTGGCGAAGTGCATTTTGGGAGGTGTTGTCTAAGTTAGTGAGCGCTCCCCAACTCTTCTTGTTTCTAGAAAGTTTAATTTTTGTTTTAAACCTCAAAGTCTAAGCAAGGAACTGCCATTTTTAATAAACCTTCCCTGAGTCCTTTACTCCTCTCAGAGTGTCATCTCTCTTACACTATAGCTTTGGGGACATTTAGCTGTATCCATTCTAGTTTTGGAAGATCTCTGTCTGTCTCTCTCTCTCCCTCCCTTGCTGCCATCTATGCATAAGTTTCCTATTAGGTGTTCTGTGTTCCAGGGTTTACAATTGTGTGTGTGTGTGTGTGTGTGTGTGTGTGTGTGTGTGTCCATGTGTCTGTCTATACTCATTGTTTTCCTGTAACTCTCTTCTGCCAGGGACACTCAGAGTTGGGAATAACTATATAAAAGGGGATCATTTGGTGATGGACTGACTAGGCATCATGGCCTTTTCAGGTAATGATGTCTTCATCTCAGAATCTCTGTAGGGCTTTGGCTACTCTTTACTTCATCACTTGATAAGTCAATATACTGTCCCAGCCAAGTCCTAGCCCTTGCAAAACACCTCTGCCATTGTTTCCATCTTTGTTCTTTGTCTTCCACTCTCTACCCCTGTCTGGCCCAACAATGGAACACATTGCAGAGGTGCCAGGCTCAAGCTGAGGCGTGTTATCCTGAAATCAGTGTGGTCAAGACTGGAGATTGGCCAGCTGATCTCCTGGCTGCATCCCTACGAGTCCCTGTTCCTTCCCTTTGTCTCTAAAGCAGTAAAGAGAAGATGGACATGATGGTTGTGGTAGTGGGCCTCAGAGCTCACGTGGACCATCCTTGCATGGCTCCCAGGGATTTGAACCCAACTGGGGCAACAAGGGAATGCAGAGGCGAGGAACACACATATGGACAGTAAGCTGGGATCGAATGGACTGGGCTCTCTTCTGGAGAAACCACAATGCCCCCGGCTGATCAGCATGCTTCTTATATAGAGTTGAACAGAGAGGCGGGGCTGTTGCATACAGCTGGACATTGAGGTGAGATTAGAGTCAGATAAACCAAGGAGGGGGTTTATGGTATAAAGCTGAATCCAGGAGGCAGGCTTGGTTAATCTCAGTAGGAGCAGTCCCTGAAGGGGAGTGGTCTGAGGGAGAGAAAGCTATGTTGAACATTTTCTGCACACTGTCAATATTTGCACTAGGACCCCCGAGAAGGGCTTTGCTATCCCTCTGAGCCTGGAGTATGGTGTATTTGACATGGCCATGCCTGTCCCATTCACTCAGGACTTCACTCACTTGGCCCTTCTCTGCTCCTTAAACTCAGCAGGAAAGGAGAGCAGCCTTGATTGGGTGGTGGTAGGCTTGCCCGGGGAGATACCCAGCTTGGTGTGTGCACTGGGAGTCAAAGGATCAAGTGTTCTATTTGGAGTTTTGGTCCTGTGACCCATGTGATTTGGACAAGCCCGGCTCCACCTTCCTGCCTTCGCCTTTGCAATGGGAGTCTCCTTAAATTAGGTGACCAGAATGACTGTGAAGCACATCAGGTGTGTTTAAGTCCTACTACCCACGTGTAGGCCCTGAATTTCCTGGATTGCCATGAGACAGGAGTCTTAAGTTTTGTCTGGGTTGTCATAGTTGGAGTGGTGACCCTTAAAATTCCTTGGAGTTGGACTCCTTTTAATATGCAGATGCTGGTGCCCAGCTTTTCAGGGGAAAGGGAAACTTGGGCTGACTGTGGGATTTGGGGATTGTGGGAAGTGCAGCCATGGCCTTTTATTTTTAAAAGCACACACTCCCCAGTTGTAAAGGCAAGAATGTCTGGGTGAAGAAGACAGGGTGTACTGCTGAAGAATCCTTGCCAAGAACACAGTGGCCTGGCCCTCAGGAGCCCTAGTCTGAGGCAGAGGGTAACGTGGCAGAGAGGGAGGGGACTGTCCAGCCTGTGTATGGGCGGCAGCTGTGGTCTCCTGTAGGCAGATTTCCCTGAGTGTGCTAACCACAGTATTGTGGAAGAGGTTGTTCCCTTCTGAGACAAGGTAACCCTCTGACCCCCCCCCAACCCAAAATGAAAATAGATTGTTAGCTTCATCACTTGTACAGAAATATTACCCAGGATGAGCCCTGCTTCTCTCCCACTACACTCCTGGCTCCTGTGGTCATCTCCTTATCTCCACCATCTAGTGCTTGGAGAAAGGAAGAAGGGCAAGGGTTTGAATGGACATCAGGAGAAAGCCGAGTTGTGGCTGGCCTAGGCTTGAAGCCCTCATTGCAGAGTCAGTGATAAAACATACTTCCTGCCTTGAGTGATCCCTGATTTGTGCCATTGTGCATTTGGACTAAAGAATAAAAATGTAGAAGAATAAGATGAGGGCTACTGGCCTCAACTTTGTTAGGCCTTCTTACCATGTGTACTTCCTGAAGTACTTGTACTTCCTGGGTATACCTTTGATGACCAATCCTGGTTTTTGCATAGAAGCCCATTCAAGAGCTCTAGAAAGCGCTGGATGGATGGGGTCTTTGAGATTCTTGGATAATGGTAGACACCAAGTCATAGATAGATAGATGGAGGGGACCTTTGAGATATTCCCATCCTAAGCCTAAAGAGAGCCAAGGGAATGCATAGAGAAAGTGATTTTTGTTTTGTTTTGTTTTGTTTTGTTTTGTTTTGTTTTCAGGGCACCAGAGTAGTAGACTTGAGACAGAACTCACATCTCTGTATTCTCAGTTGAGTTGGAGATCAGGCATCATCATCTGGAGAGTCTAGACCTTTATCATTCCCTAGAGACATGACCGAGGGTTAAATTAGACTGCTTCTCTTAGACCTATGCATTCATTACATGTGTGAGTCTATGGGTTCTCTTATTGTGTGGTTTCCCATGTAACATATTCCTATATTACCATTCTCCTTAATGTGCTCCATAACTTTTCATTTCCCTCCAAATACATTTTTCCTCTTTAAGAAGTTTTAGTTTCCTTAAAAAAAAAAAAGAAGAAGAAGAAGAATATTTGTCTGGGGTTGTATGTTTTTTACATTCTCAGAGATTCCAGATGAAAGTAATAATACATGCAGAATATAGTCATGGATTTATACATATTAAAAATGTAAAACACAAGAGGTAGAGCTATTAGGCTGACTTGAATATTTCTGTTTTCATTGTTCAAACTTGTGCCATATTACCAAAATACCTATTGAAGCTGATTTCGCAACAAACCATAACAGGAACTAAGTAATTTCCTCTAATTCACTGAAAAATAAAGGGGTGTATCAGTTTGTTGATACACACGGCAGAACATTATAACTTGTAGTGTCCGTAAATTGACGTCAGCTTCCTAAGTTTAATATGCTGACAGAACATGTTTGTGTTTATGTGAGAGGTAGGTGGAAGGCAAACGCAGAAGTTACTTCTACCTGCTTTGTTCATCGCAGACAAATACCAACAACAAATACCAACAGCAACAATGACACTTGCTTCTCAGGGTATTTAAGGTTATAATTCACCCCAAACCCTTCCTTCTCTGTTTGAAGAAGCACTGTATTGGGTTCCCATTTAAACTTCAGTTTATTCACCAGAGTGGCCTATGATTCTGCTTATCCTTTATTTATTTACATACCTTAGACAGCTCCAACTCTTTAGTTTTTATACACAAAATTAACTGAATCTGCTGGCCCTTGAAATCTTGCCTGCTGTTTATTCACTGAGGTTTTGTTTGTGTTTGTTTTGTGACAAAGCCTCACTGTAGCCCAGGCTGGCCTAGAATTCTCAGTGATCCTTCCTCGGTCTCCCAGCTGCTTCTATCTGTCATGCCTATCATCGGGTGTTTTCTGGGTCCGCAGTGCATGCAGCTGGAAGGTGTTGGGAACATGGGAGTGAAGAGCAATGCTTTGCCATCATGGGCCGTGCTCTCTAGAGATTCACGAAGGGAACAGAAGTGGAGCTGATGTGGCACTTTGGACTTTCCCTTCCTTCACCTCCCACTTCCCTGTGAAGGAGTTCTGTTCTGGATGACTAGGCTGCTAGTCTTACTGGATCTCTGCCATCACAGGGTAAGAAAGCGAGTCACTGAGAGGGGAGCCATTCTGTGTTTTGTGATGTTGACAGCAACAGTGTTTCCTTGGGTGCATGTGTGCCTACAGGACAGCACCTGACCACATAACAATTATTGTCATAGAGGCATTCAGCCATGTTGCTGGGATCGTGATCTTACTGGAATTTGGAGAACATCTTACTTACTCATTTTGACTTCTTACCGGAAGTACTGACTCTGTCAGTCCATCATTACCTAGTGGGGGAATTGACAGGAAGGCTTGGAGGCTGGGTTATGGAGGACTGTTCTGTTAAGTCTGGAGAAACAGAATGTCCACTCCCAGACACAGACAGCTACACCCTGGCATCCTTGACCAGGGGCATAACACAAATCATGGGCCTTAATAGTCTAAGTGGTTTTGGTTCTGTTACTTACCAGGGAGGAGGACCATAGCTTTGTCCATTTTGATTACTTCAGGCTCAGTAGATGTGATAGGTAGATAAGGCTGTGCAGTAATTTTGGATTTTGTTGTGTTTTTTTTGTTTGTTTGTTTTGTTTTTGTTTTTTACAATTATTGTTAACCGACTCTTAAGTACCAAGATAAGAACTCACCTAGTAATTGTATCTAAGTATATTTGAATACATATTTGTATGGTTCCTTATAGCTTCTTTCTTCTTCTTTTGTTGTTGTTTTGTTTTCCGAGACAGGGTTTCTCTGTGTAGTCCTGGCTGTCCTGGAACTTGTTCTGTCAACCAGGCTGGCCTCAAACTCACAGAGATCCTCCTTCCTCTGCCTTCCAAGTGCTGGGATTAAAAGTGTATCACCGCAAATGCTGGCTTTCTTCCTTTTCTATAATTGGGACTTCTCTTTTTATTATTATTTGACGGACTTCTCTTCTCCCCCGTTAGCCATCTAGACTTCTTTGTGAACTAGCCTGTTGGCTTATAAAAAAGGTTGTTGTTTGGATCCTTACTTGTAAAGGATTTTCTATTCCAGTGGTTTCAGGACTAGGGGCTTAGTGACTTCTGAGATGTCTAAGCCAGTCTATAATGGAGAGTTTCTGTTGTGTTTAGTAATAAATTTCAGGCTTGTTTAGATTTTGCTTATGTGTTAAATTTCAGTTGCTCCAGTGATTCTCTCTGTATCTGGGATGATTTATCATTGGGGGAATCACTTAGTATGTGTTTTTTAGAACAAGTGGTCTTCATAAAGACTGGAGCCCAGGGTTATATATCACATTCATTCAAACATCTGGAGGAGACAGCCCTGTTCTGTTTGATGTTAGTTACAGAAATGGTACCATCAAATTCTAACAACTGTTTTATTTGGATCTTAATGTTATGTTTAAAACATTCCTTCTTTTCTTTCCTTTTTTCCTCCTTTCCAACTTAGTGTCACTCTGCTGACTGGCAGGGCCGGGAGAAGTAGATGTCCACACCGACAGACCCAGCTGCAATGCCCCATCCTGGGCCCTCTCCAGGGCCTGGACCCTCTCCTGGACCAATTCTGGGGCCCAGTCCAGGACCAGGACCATCCCCAGGTTCTGTGCACAGCATGATGGGGCCCAGTCCTGGACCCCCCAGTGTCTCACACCCTATGTCAACAATCGGCTCAGCAGACTTCCCGCAGGAAGGCATGCATCAACTGCATAAGGTAAGATTTTGTGCACTGTCTCCCACCTGACCCGTCTTCCCAAGCATGGCTGGGTAGTGTTCCTGACGACTCCCCTAACTTTCTCCTGTTGTTAACATGTGGACCTCACTAGAAATTTGTCTTAATTTGCATGTTATTAAAAACATTCCTGTAATCCCAGTACTTGGGAGCTTGAAGCAAGAGGATCATGCATTTGCTGCCAACCTGGACTATGTAAGGAAATTCTGTCTCAAAAAACAAAAACAAACCAAAACTAAGCCAAATCTGAAACAAAAACCATCCCCAAAGTAATGTAAAACACACTTCTATTGCCATATTTTCACTGTTACAGACGGCCCAGTAATAAAGATGTTCCTTTAAAATACAAAGGTCCACCTTTCAGTTTGAACAGGCTTGGGGATTAGCAGGTTAAAGGCATTTTGTCTTGGTGAACGAATGCATTAGTAAATAAGACTTTCCTCTCATCTCTCATGTAATTTATATCACCTACAAATCAATATAGTGAAGATTATGCTTCCCTAAAAATGTTGAAATGTATTTGATAAAACTAGATCTTTAAGAGTAAAAGGGAATATCTTTTTTTTTTTTTTTTTTTTTTTCTGAAGATACTTCAGGGCCTGGAGAGAGAGAGAGTTAAACAGTTAACAGCACTTGCAGTACTGACATTGGGCAGCTCACACTTACCTGTAACTGCAGCTCCAGTGACCTGAAAAGTCCAGAAAAGGACTCCACAGGCACCCCACATGTGTCACATATATGTCGTGAGCATGTGCACGTGCACACACAAATAAATGAGAAAATAGACAAATAAATACATTTTTAGAAAGTATATTTTCGCGACTTTATTAAAATTAAATAGCTTCTGGGGAATTCTTCCCTTATGGGTTTGTTGAGATGCTTAGAGAGTTTGGGCTGGCCTGAGAGCCCCAGCAATCTTGCTCAGTCTCCATTGTGGTGCTTGACTTGCAGTGGGGAATCTTGGGAATTCTCTGTTCCTGTGCAGTGAGCAGTCTTACTTCAGTTCAGAAGACCTGCTTGTTGTCTAGTGATCCTTTATGTATGAGACTTTGATATTTGCTGTGAGGGTGATCACATGGGTACCATTTGGCAGTGAGCCCTTCTAGGAGATGCTAAGGACAGCCTTTCAGAAGAAAGCTCCTCTTTGACTGTTTGCTTTGAGGGTTAGCCGGAATCAAAGAAAACCAAAGAGGGCATCATGTGTTACTCGAAGGTCTTTGCCTCACAAGACAAGTGCAGGTGAAAGCCCCTGTAGATGTTATCGCTAGTGGGGCTGTCCCTGGTACATGCAGTGGCTACATCCAGGTTCTTTGGAGAAACAGACCCAATGAGATATAAGGAGATTTATCCTGAGGAATTAGTTTATGGGATTCTCGAGGCTGAGAAGTCACACAGTTTGGAGTTAGCAGGATGGAAACCCAGGGGAACCAGGGCTTTAGTTCCCATCCAAGTCCAGAGGCCTGGGAATCAGAGAAGTCAGTCTTGTAAGCCCTAGTCAAGGTCAGGAGGTCAACTCTCAGCCTAGGTTAGAATAGACATTGGACGTAGGAGAAAACAAGGAACAAGACAGGAGCCTACCCATAGAGGGCCTCTGAAAGACTACCTAGTAGTGCATCAAAGCAGATACTGAGACTCATAACCAAACCCTGGGCAGAGTACAGGGAATCATATGAAAGAAGGGGGGTTAGTAAGACCTGGAGAGGACAGGAGCACCATAAGGACCAAATATATCTGGGCACAGGGTTCATTTCTGAAACTGACTCTCCAACCAAGGACCATGCATGGATATAACCTAGAACCCCTGCTCAGACTTAGCCCATGGCAGCTCAGTGTCCAAGTGAGTTCCCTATTAAGGGGAACAGGGACTGTCTCTGACATGAACTCAGTGGCTGGCTCTTTGACACCCCCCCCACCCCCCCGAGAGAGGAGCAGCCTTGCTAGGCCACAGAGGAGGACATTGCAGCCAGTCCTGATGAGACCTGATAAACTAGGGTCAGATGAAAGAGGAGGAGGACCTCCCCTATCAGTGGACTTAGAGAGGGGCAAGGAGGAGATGAGGGAGGGAGGGTGGGATTGGGAGGGAATGAGGGAGGGGGCTATGGCTGGGATACAAAGTAAATAACCTGTGATTAATATAAAAAATTAAAAATTATTTTAAAACAAAGAAAATAGATTTTTTTTTTCCTCACAAAATATAACCCGGTTTCTCCTACCTCTACTCCTCCAAGTTCCTTCTTTTCACCTCTCTCCCTTCTGGATCCACCCCCTTTCTGTCTCTCATGATGATTTCCAAATCAAGACAGTGGTATGCTTATCGTGAAAAGTGGATTAGTACCAAGATAAATGGGATGATTACCCAAGGAAACAAGTATACATGCATTCCACATCTTGTCTTTCCCATATTCTGCTGTTCAAGGTCTGCTTCCCCAGCCCTCCATCTCAACCAGTGGATCCTGAGATGGGGAAGTGAGTCAGGAATTGCTGAGAATGGGAGAGATCTCAGCTGTGACCTTTTAGTTGGGGGAACAAAGGCTACTTAAACCTTTGGGGGTGGGTAGGGGCTTTTGGGGTGAGTGTACATCTTTTTCTTTGGCAGGGGCCAGGGCAATGGGCATTCCTCATTTGCATAAGGAGAAGTTCCAGATGCTGCCAGACTGCCAGTCATGCCCTTATAAGGGGAGAGGAAGTTTTACCTGGCTGCCAGGCTACATGACCTGTGGTGTGTGTTTGGGGGTGTGTGGGACAGTTGGTGGGGGGGGGACGCAGGTCTGTGTGTGCTGGGACTTACTGGCCTGGGGCAGAGTGGGAGATCTCAGGAAGAGATTTCCTCGGTTTTGGATCTGGAGGGTCAGCTTCCCCTAGTCCCATGGCTCCCTAGCCCCCACAGTATTTGGTAAAAGTACAGTGCCAGCACAGTTATGCAGTCAGGGGTATTTTTTTATTTTTTCTCATCACAGAGACATACCATCTCTATTTATTACTCTGAAACATCCTCTTTTTATTTGATAATGTATTTCTGCAGTATCCCCAAGTTTGTATCTCCCCACCCCTTTTCCTTGTTTGCTTTAGATAGAGTCTCATGTACGTCTTGCTGGCCTTGGCATCACTGTGTAGCCCAGAATGGCCTTGAACTCCTGTCCTCCTTCCTTCTCTGTGCCTCAGTGCCTGTTGATCTTGTCAAATATCTACAAAACTAAAGCTCCTTTTTTCCATAGCATATCATGTCAAGATGTCATACAGAAGTCATTGAATCATCTCATGTTGTGTTAACCTGGAGATGTACTCTAGATCTGCTTCTGCTCTTGTAGACTCTGTGATACAGAACCTCAGGATGACCTGAGGGAAAAATGCGGAGGACATACTTAGTTAATCTTTTCTGATTGAGGCATTTAAAAGTTAGGTGTGGGGGTGAGGGTTGGTCCTGTCCTGCTTTTCTTTTGGGCAGTTTTATTGTTTTCTTTTCTGACCCATGGCTTTTTTTCCTACAATCTTTACTTCTCTCTTTCGTAGTCGCTACACTTAAGGGTACTCCTTTTTGTTTGGTGTTTCTCATACCTGTGAGTAACCTTTGCAGTTTTTCATTCTGAGCCTTGCAGATCTTGCCATCCCGCTCTCCCTCCCTTGTAGCCCCTCAGATAGCTCTCTGTGTGAGGACTTGGGTGAACCCTCAGAGCTCACACCTGCTGGCCAGATGCCTCCACTTTCTTCGCTCTCTCTCAAGCGGCTGTGTTTCTTGTCTTCCTTCTCCATCTCCCTCTGAGCTCCAGCTTTTCACTTTTCAACATCACTGAAAATAAGTAAACAAATGGCCTAAATACATCTGCTGCATAGCTTTGATTTCCTCTCTATTATTACTACTTAACAGACTCAGTGACACTCTTTATACCAGATTCTTCCCATTTTTCTTCTGAGCATCCTCTTTATGGTAAAATTTCCCTCTTTTCAAGTGCATGCTTTTGACTCTGCAGAAATTAACTTTCTTTTCTCCAAAACTGCAAACACTCATACTTTCTTGCTTGAAGTCATTTGGTTTTTATAAACTCTTGGAAATGTTCCTTTCAGGCTGTTTTGAAAATTGCTATCACAGTTTGGGGAAGAATAGACTTTCCTTTCCCGAACACGTGCTCCATCGCCTGATTCTGGATTGGATTAGCATCAGTTCAATAGCTGTTTATTGTATGCCTGTCACGCTCTGGGCCTCAGGTCCGATGTCCAGCCCTTGTGCTTATTATTTGTTTCTAAGCTTGTGCCTTTAGCTCCCTCTGGTCTCCTGCCCTCTGCATCATCTGTCTCTGCTTTTGACTTTCTCCCTTTCAGTACTCAACCCCCTTCGCTTCTCTGCCCCTTATGTTCTTCTCTTCCCAACTGCCATGGAACCTTCTGGTTCAACTTTTTAACTTTCCTTAGTTCATTCCTCCAGTGAGGAAAAATCACCGGGAAAATAGGTCACCTCAGACATTTCACATAGCCTTCACTTGGACTCCAGAATAAGTTCAATATGTGACGGGTTTCAGGACCATTTACAGAGGTATGAGAGAGTACCATTTGTTTACCCTGTGAACAGTACATCGTTTTTTATTTTTTAATTGGCAGCTTGTGATATTGGCCAGAGAATGAAATTCAACAGTTTTTAGAGACTTATTTGATTTAGAGATGGTTTTTGCTGATCCTATTGTATCTTCCTTCCTACTGTTTTCACTCAGGAAGTATAAAAACATCGGACTAGAGACTGGATAGTAAATGGTTGTGTCATATCTTTAAGGACTTTGGGGATAGCTCTTGATGGATAGTCTTGTTAGAAATACTGAACCTTAAAGAGGTATCTAATGGGTTCCCTTTCCATGTTTCAGCCCATGGATGGGATACATGACAAGGGGATTGTAGAAGATGTCCACTGTGGATCCATGAAGGGCACCAGCATGCGTCCACCACACCCAGGAATGGGTCCTCCACAGAGCCCAATGGATCAGCACAGCCAAGGTTTGTGTCCTCTGCACATTTAATTTTGTCTTTATTACCATACCAAAGAAACATCAGTCTTTCCTGATGGTAAATTAATAACAGCTGTAACGTGCATGTCTAAAGATACTTAAATCCAGTTAGCTTTTTTTCTCTATAGAAATATGTCACCCTCTTTACCCAAAGATATTATTATTCATCTGGGTAATTTTATTTCCACATTTGTAGTAATTTTATCAACTCAATGCATCCACCTTTGTTTCACAGAGCTTCGTGTCATTTATTAGGAATTTTTTATTGTGATAATTTGGGGAACCTAAAGTTTAGAGATTTTTCTTATTTCTCTGAGTATACATAGCTCGTAATTGCTGAGTGTTAACGAGGAATCTAGATATCTCTGTCGCCAATAGCATAGATACAAAAGTAAGATGAAGCAAACACCAGTATCTCTTGAATTGATGCTTACTCCCTGGGTCAAAAGTGACATTTTTCTGGCAGCAAAACCACCTGCCATTGCTGGTCAGTGACTCTTAGGCCTCCTAGGCTTGCTGTAGCAAGTAAGTATGAACCTAGTGGCCTGAAACTAATTTATCCTTTTGCTGATCTGCAGGCTAAAAGTTCATGGCCATGGTGTCAAGAGAGACTGGTGTCTCTTAAGGTTTCACAGAAAAGTCCTACCACTTTCTGGTGGTTGCCAGTAAACCTTGGCATTCCTAGACTTATACAGTAAACACTCTAGTTTCCACCTTTGTCACCATAAGGCATTTTCACTGTCTGTCTCTGTATCCAGCTCTTCATCTTTGATATTTGGATCAAGGTGGACCCTAATCTAGTATGATTTCACTTTAATTTGGTGATACCTGCATCAACCCTATTTCCAAAAGAGGTAGCATTCACGTGTACAGAGGGTAGGATGCCAGTATTTTTCTGTGGGTAGCAACACACACAGTTTGACCCCTGACCATAGCTAATCAATATGTGAATTCCTTTACTCCTTTATGGCATCCATGTCATATTTCCTCCCTTTGCTATTGAAGAGATGTTAGCTGCTTCAGAGTCATTAAAATATACTGTAGCCTGATTTCAGAATCGCCACTTGGTTATTTTTGCCCATGAAGGACGTGCATTAGTCTGGTGCCAACTGACCCTGGAATGTGGCCCTTCTTCCAGGACCCCTGTGGTTTGTATGTCATACAGACCTTCCTGTAATTAAGAGTGCTTCAGTTTTCCCTCCTTTTACAATGGGATCCGCCATGGAAAAGACTTCGCTGTAAGGATTTACAGAGACATGTTCATGGTTGTTTTCTTCCTGAAATATAAATACGCAGGTCACGGAGGCTGACATTAGCATCTCCCTTTGCTGTTGTCTGCAGTCTTGAACATCTCAGGGTCTGATCGGAGTCTTGGTAGTAGGCAAGCATAATTATCACAGATGACTCATGAAATCTTGACCTTGTAGAAAAACACTCGAAAGATTGAGGCATTTTGCAGGCTAGAGAGAAGTTTGACCGAGAATGAATGGTAGTGGCACCTCTAGGTTCATCATTTAAATTCTAGGGTGCCATGTGTGCTCATAGTGATAATGAGACCTCAGTTTTAGTACCTGGAAGGTATGGATGAATTACATAATTACATGCAGTAACTCCTAAAGTCAGATGCTTCAACTTTTTCTGCTCCTTGCATTGCCATACCTCTAGCAATGACAATGTGTAAGCCCCTGAACAAACAAATGAAGACACCTGAATGTTATCATTGAGAACAGTTTCACATTTATTTCTCCTAAAAATCCTGATAGCTTGACTTCCCTTCTCACTTTAGGAATAATTTATTTACCTATGGATTATTCTGCTTGGCAGGATAGCTAGTGTAAGATTCTATGCACACTCAGTAAACTGTTCCATCAGATACAGAGGCAAATCATACACTCAACAGCCAACATTTAAAAATAGATCTATGTTTATCTGAAGTACATCAGTTTTAATTACTTGGAAATGGGAGGGCCTTCAGTCAGTGAAGTGAGAACCAGCATATAATATTATTCCATAAAATAGTAAACTATACTGTAGACTGAGAAGTGAATTATTTAAAAGTTCTTTTTTAAAAAATAAAGCAGTGTTGTTATAATGCATTTCTAATCCATGTAGCGCTCTGAAAAGAATTTTGACTTGGTAATAGTCTGTATCTTAAAAATCCCATTGTGGAAACCTCTTTCTAAACACACAACTATAGAGAGGTTCCGTATTGATCAGAAGGCTGCCAGCTTTAACTAATTCAGAACATACTAAGGGACTTTAGGGTATTGCTTGGAAGGCAAAACCATTTCCCTCAGTAAATACTTGTGTACCTCATGGTCCTAATAGTAACATTATTTTTAACATAGTGGATCGAGAAGGTTTTTTATAGGTATATATGTATATATATAGTGTGTATAAATATATATAGATGTATATATATGTATAATATGTTTATATTATTTATGTAAGAAAGTGCTTATAAAATTGGTACTTAAAAATTGCGATTATTAATAGGAAAGAGACAGCTTATTGCTTCTCTCCAAGGCAAGGTGAAACTGGGGAGATAATGATTCTTGAAGACCAGTGATGGAAAACTGGCATTTTGTGACCCTTTTGGATGAGTAAATCAAAGAAAACTTCCAAAAGAGTGCTGTGTGCATCGACATTGTCATCTTCACACAAATGTATATTCACTCGGAGGCAATTTCTTCTCTGTTTTCTCCACTAAGGATAATTACCAAAATATGTTATGCCGATGCATCATTTAGATTCTGTTTTTCCTCAAGTTTTATGGTATGCTACTCATGTAGAAAAAAAAAATCCCTTTCTGTAGCTGAGCCACTATCACATTTTTAATGTCACAGTGACAGGATGATTCTTTTAACATCTTCTTTAAATTTGGGGAAATAATTTCTTCCTACCCCCCAGCTTCTTCTTCTTCTTTTTTTATCAAATTTGACGTAAAATTCCTTACTATGTTGATTCATCCTGCAGTGTGAATTTTATTCTGTCAGTTTCCTTCCTGTCAAACTTATGAATATTTTCCTGCATTGATTTCTTAGTGGACAGGTATGTTAGTCAGCTTTGTATTATTGTTAACAAAATATTCCAGGCAAGCCACCAGAAAGAAGGAAAGTTTATTTTGGTTCTATTACAAATGTTTCAGTCTACCTGTGAACTTAGGCCTGAGAAGGCGAAGTACCTGATAAAAAGAGCGGAGGGTGGGGAGGCCTGCTCACCTACCGGCACCCCAGAAGCAGAGAACATAGATAGACAGGAAGGAGTTGGGGTCCTAATATCCCCTCCAGTAGCACACCCTAATTTTTAGCTTCTTCCAGGGGACACCATATCTTCAAAGTTTTACTAGTCCCCAGTTGTATCAAGCTGAGGCTCAAACTTGCATCTAACACATAGGCCTTTGGAGTACATTCTGCAACTGTCGGTTGGAGGTATTTTGTTTTGCTTTCAGAGTTTTGAGTTCATCTCTTTGGTGCTACTGTCTCATCTTTGTAACATATTCTTGCTCTTAGCCCAACCTCATAGCAAAGCCTTTTTCATGATTTACAAGAAGCGTTTGATAAGCTGTGTTACGTGTAGTTGAGTTTATCCAGGATTTTAGACCATTGTATCAGGCTTTCTGTGACGTGTGGGTGAAGTTACACTTGACAGCGGGAGACTCGTGACTTATCTTAACCCCCTTTGTCATACCTTCCTATTATGAAAATGTGAGTTCTTTCTTTTTGTTGTAGACTCAGCATTGGTAAGAGAGGCATTAATAAACAAATAGCCATTTTGTACAAGCTTACAATTAAAGGGTGACTATCAGCTTTATTAACAAGGAAAACTACTAAAGGCAAAAGTTCAGTATCTTATTGATGCCCTACCTAGTGTTATAAATAAGAACGTGTTGGAATATTTATGCTAGTTTAACAGGCTGACTTCAGGGATTTTTCCTTGCCTCACTTACATAGACAATTGACTAGATCCCCAATCCTGGTGTTGTATGCTCCCCCATGAAGTAGGGATTTGGGTATTGAGACCTATAGCAGTCCCCATCCAGGTTAGGGGTTCCACACACGGTGTTTCAGTTCTTAGTAATTAATAGAAGTACACCAGTTCTTAATCAGGGGATCATGTTACATTTGTTTTCTCTCTCCAAATGGCAAAACCACAGGTGGAAGTAACTATCATTTATTTTCTCCAGGCTTCAGAATGGTGGTGGTCTTCAGGGGCCACCCACCTGTGGACCTCTGGGGCTGTGCAGCACTTTTGTTGAGACTTCACATGGGTTCAGACCCACAGCTTGTGGTGACCTTTATGATAACTGTCAAATACACATACTCATTACAGGATCAGCTCTTTTCCCCTGCGTTTGTCCTGTCCTGCCTAGGGACTCCTTTCCCTTTATTAAAATTGCTACTTTGTTTGAACTTAGGCAGCTGTTTGATTGCAAAAGCCACTCCGTTCCTCTCTCCATCTTGGATTTCCCTCTCTGCCGTATGTTGTGGATATACCACCTTCTGAAATAATCCCCTTGAAAGTTCTGTGTGTTTTGAGGGTTCTTTTCTCCCCCTTCAGAAAAAAAAAACATTCTTTATCTCCTCATGTTGGCATTTTAAAACCCACCCATTTTTATGTGATATCCTAAGTGTTTTGCCTGGAGATTTTTGAAAATTTAAATAACTTGACATATTTTGACATAATAAAATGTACCTTAGAAATTATTGGGTGTATGCATTAGAGCCAGACAGACTTGCTTTAAAACCTGAGCTGTGAAGATTTCCTTGTGTGAGAGTGAGTAACTCACTCTCTGAGACGCCACAGCCTTACCTTAGAATGTGAGGTAACAGTGTGCCTTCAGAGGGCTGGCCTGAGGATTGATACAGCAGGGTATGCTTTCCTTTAAGTACTCCTGTTTTCTGCCATTTCTGCGCCTGTACCTGCCTGATGTGCATTGGCTGGCGACGTCACCTGGGCTCACTCTTGCCTGGTGACAGCTGCCTTGCCTACAGTAGAATAGTCCTCTGAGCACAGATGACCCTTAGGAAATTTAGTGACAGCTAGTGATTAAACCAGTGGCTGATAGTGCAGGAGTCTAAATACCCCAGCTTCTTCATCCCTTCCCCGGAATAATTGTAGGCAGTTTATTTATCTTGTATCCCAAAGCTTCTGCAGTGGATTAATTCTGCTGCAACAGCTGGCTTGGTAATGCATTTTTTTATTGGCCACCTTCCCTCCCATATATCACCCCTCCATAGTCCTCTCGGTGCCCCTGCATCTCCCCTATAAATCACCTATGCTCAGTCCTTGTTTCAGCCTGTTTCTGGACAGACCCAGTTGAGATGCTGCGTGCAGTCGCTGTACAGGGACTGCAGCATTAGGCCCTCGGTAATTGCCAGTTAGTCACAGCTTGCATGATAATCAACCAAACACTACTTGATTTCTTCATAAAGTCCTGTTTATTCTGCACGGAGCCACGTTAGACCTCTTCCTGTTTTGTGGAGCAGCTTGGATCTACTTCTAATGTAGAATACTGCCCTTCCTCGTTGTTCCCGCAGGTGTATAACAACCACTAACAGTTTGCCTTCTAGGCTACAAGTGGCTATTGATCATTTGAGATGTAGATAGAGAAACTGAGATATTCTGTGAGCATGAAATACCGGATGGCAGACACCTATGATGGAGGAAAAAAAAAAAAGAATACAAAATAGCTCTTTTTTGAAATACTAATCTTGTGGGTGTTAAATAAACTGTTATAAAATTACCTTTACTTGTTTCTTTGATCTTTCTAATGTACCAACTAGATAGTTTTAAATTATAGATTAAAAACTATGTTATGGACTAAATGTCCAAATTATATGCAATTGTTAATGTATTGCTATCTTAAATTTCTATCATGCAGTGTTGCACTAGAAAATTATTAGTGTAATCAAGACTACTTCTCTCTCTCAGGGTCATCTGCTGCAGCTTTGATCTTGTGTTTTATTTTAGGTTATATATCACCACATCCATCTCCTCTGGGAGCCCCAGAGCATGTCTCCAGCCCTATATCTGGAGGAGGTCCAACACCACCCCAGATGCCACCAAGCCAGCCGGGGCCACTCATCCCTGGAGATCTGCAGGCCATGAACCAGCCGAACAGAGGTCCCTCGCCTTTCAGTCCTGTCCAGCTGCACCAGCTTCGAGCTCAGATTTTAGCTTATAAAATGCTGGCCAGGGGCCAGCCCCTCCCTGAAACACTGCAGCTTGCAGTCCAGGGGAAAAGGACCTTACCTGGCATGCAGCAGCAGCAACAGCAGCAGCAGCAGCAACAGCAGCAGCAGCAGCCTCAGCAGCAACAACAGCAGCCCCAGCCGCCTCAGCAGCAGGCACAGCCGCAGCCCCAGCAGCAGCAGCCAGCCCTTGTTAGCTACAATAGACCATCTGGTAGGTTAATACACAACCAAATGAATAGCACTCTGGTCCAGCTTGGATAAGCAGCCTCTCGCACACAGAAGCGCTAGGCTGTAGAAGCCAGGGGCGGATGGAACCCTTTTCCATACCGTTTCTTGTTCTATTGAAATTGGCTGAGATTCCTGGTTCCTGCTCTAAAGAATCCTAGAGCAGTGTTTCTTATCGGAGACCCTCCTGAAAGCTGGGAACCTAGGGCAAAAGCACATAAGCACATTCTCCCATGATCTTGCATTCTCTTTTAGGAGGTACAAGGTTGTCTGGAAGCCCATCAGTATACTCCAGGTTAGGAACCCCTGCATTCTTTGCATCTAGCTATAGAACTCCCTGCTCAAATTGGCCCCCAACTGAGTCTTTCAGTATTTGTTGATTTATTTATTTCTTACTTTTTCTGTTATACACAATATAACATTTGTGTATTTGGTGAGTCTTGTTGTAAAATATATATATATATATATATATATATATATATATATATATATATATAATAAAGAAGCAGAAATGTGGGAAATTTTTTGAAAGAAGCAAGGATCCAGGTCAGGGGTATAGAGGAGGCCACAATAGCCCCCTACAGTTGCAATGGCTGAGCTTCAAATAGGACTTGAGTGTTCTGACAGAGCCACAAGGAGATGGGGTCATGTATCTAATTCTCACCATTCAGAAGGAAGTTGCTTCCCAATTTCTCAGCGGCCACAATGCCGTTTCTGGCATGAGAATATAAAGTGGATCTCCCAGGTGTGATTATCTTTCAAATTACAGTCATCCTTGGTGTCGGAAGCAGATTGCTTCTTGGACCCCAGTGGATACCAAGATCCGTTATGTTCAAGTCCCTTATATGAAATGTGGTATTACATTTGCATTTAAGCTATGCATGTCCTTTCTGTGTACTTTATCATCTTCAGATTGTTTAGGAGAAATATTGACTATAACGTGAATGCTATCAGAATAGTCGATGCACTGTATTGTTTAGAGAATAATGACAAGAAAAAGGAGTCCATACCCACTCAGTGCAGCTGCATTTTTTCCCTGAGTGTTTCCTCTCTATGGTTAATTGAATTCACAGAGTTGGGACTCACAGATATGGAAACCTGACTATCATATCTTCATTATTATTATTGTTGTTGCAAAAGGCTTTGCATGATAGAAACATTTATTCGTAGCGGGGTAACAGATCCACATGGCCTTTTTCTTGCACTCCCTGAGATAAGAATCAGAAGCTATGATTACATAATAGGTGGTGTTGATGTAGTCCTTTGTGTGGCCTTTTGGAGACATGGCTTTTTCATGTTGCTAGAAACTCACAGGTACAAGGGGCTTTAGAGTGCTTATCTTTGAAAGTTGTATCTCAAGATAGCTCGTGGTAAAGATGGTTATCCCACAAGCCTGATGGACCACAAGTTCCATCCCTAGGACCTACATAAAAGGAGGAGAGAAATGACTCCATAAAGCACATGCCTTCTGTGTCACAGGCGACCTCCTTCCCTAATCAATCGTCAATCAACCAATCAATCAACCAAGTTTTAAGAAAGAACTGTGAAAACAGCTTATGCTTTAGCTCTGAGGGCTTTGGATTGCAAGTGTAATGCTCCCCAGACACTGATAGCATCTCCTATGAATGGCTTCCCCTCACTTGGACAAACTAACAGGCTAATCACTGTGAGAGCAGTGAATCTGGGATATTCGTCCTGGGTTTAGGAGCTTGGGTCAGGAGAAAGGATTCCGATTGGTATTTTTGGTTTTCTTTTTAAATATTTTAAGTTTTGAATTTGTGCTTCTTTTCTGATAAACTTCAAACAGCGATATCAGGCAGATGAACTTTTGTTGTTGTAGATTTGGCATTAGCAATGAGTTTCTTCACCAGGGAGATGGCTGTATGGTTAAGAGTGCTTGCTGTGCAAGCAGGAAGACCTAAGTTCAAGTCCCTGGAGCCCATGTAAAAATCAGGTGTGGTTGTGTGCACCTCTAATCTGGGAGCTGTAGGAGACTGATAGAGAGACAGGAAGATCATTGGCTGGCCACCAGCCAAGCTCTGCGTTCACTTGGAGGTCTCAAGAGAATGAGGCACAGAATGATAGAACAGGATACCCATGTTTCCTTCTGACCTCCACATGCTCACACACATGCACACTTCACACATACACACACAAAAATAAGTATTTTGTAATGGGTGTTTTAAACCAGCTGTGGCATACAGCTGTCTAATCCCAGCACTTGGGAGGTAGATGTAGGAGGGTCAAAAGGTCACTGTCATCCTCAGCTCTATAGTGAGTTTGAATCCCAGCTTAGATTGCCTGAGACTGTAGATCATAATAAAACTAAAGCCCAAAACAAAAGCAACAGAAACTGGTGTCTCATCGTTCTGAAGGCGTGGGACTTCCAGCATTAGGATGTCAGCAGAGCTTTGGCATGTGGTGAGCCCCTGCTCTCCGGTTCATAGAACACACTTGTACTCTACCCTCCCACACGTAAGGGGTGCGAACACTCTCTGTGGCCCCTCACATGGTCACTGATCTCATTCCCGAGAGCGTTCCGTCATGGCTTAATTTCCTCTACCTCCTAATACCGTCTGCTTGGGGATCTGGATTCCACATAGGAATTTGGGGGAGACCCAGACATTTAGAATATAGCAATGTGTTTTTTTTTCTTTTCTCCTTTTTGTGTATGTGTGTGTGTGTGTGTGAGAGAGAGAGAGAGAGAGAGAGAGAGAATTTTAAGACAAGTTCTTCCTTTGAAGCCCTGAGTAGCCTTGCACCTGTAGCATTCTGTCTTTCTCTGTCTAAGTTCTGGGTTAACAGGCATGCTCCAGTGTGCCATCACTATCAGCTTAGCAGTTGAGCTTTTAAAGAAAAAAAAATATTTCATACCCAGATTTCTGTGTGGCTAACAGGGAGCCTTCTAATAGATGGAGGAGCCTGTGGGACCAACAGTATAACACAGTAAAGGGCACCCCAAACTCCATGCAGGGAGGACAAGTTGATTTTTAAACTGTAAAACTAAAGCTCTGGAGAATTTGGCCAAATAGACGGAAAACATTTGTGTGTCTGTAGCTCAAGCTCACTGGGAAGCTGCTTGCTTGCCCTTGTTCCAGAACGTTCTTGGCATACGCCATCTCTGCTTCATGGAGGGCATTCAGATCCAGATGCCAGCAGTTGTGACATGAACGCTCATACGCATGACGATTTCCCCCAGAGGCTACCTTCCTGACCAGCAAAAGCATCTGCAGAGTGTATGGGTGCCTCAGCTCTTTCCTCTTGTGCATAAAGAGTGAAGACCATGGCTTCCTGTCACGGATCCTTTTCAGTCTTACTCTGGACACTGTTAGCAGAATTGGTCATCTCTATTTCCCACGTCTTAGTGCATGAGTGGTTTTAACAACCAGGTTTTACGCAGAGGCCAGCTGGTTGCATCAAGAGAACTGGCAGCTGGGCAGAGAAGAGGGAACCAAGTGAAATTCCCAAAAGGCAATATTGTGGGATTTTGTCATATGACCATAATCCATGGTACATGAAGCCTGTCTTGGGGTCATAGGCCTCCAAAGGCATTACTAGCTTTTAAATGACCTTGACTCAGCAGGAAAACATTCCACAGCATGAAGGAAGGTGGGATGTGGATTCCTTATATGAGAAACCTTTCCATCCAAGGTTCAAGTAGTGGGATGAATGAAGCAGTGAAAGGCGAAGGATGAAGTTTATGTTATCCGAGAACATGCATGTAACTAATGCTTCATGTCTGCTGAACCTAATTGTGCCTGCGTTCTCTGGGCCATTTCCACAGAAGGGGTGCCCTTCTTAATTATTCACTTCTTTGCTTATTCCTGCCTTATCACATCCTATCAACAGAGGGACTTGATTTTATATCTTCTGAATGGCGCAGTTGTTATGCTTAGTAAGAAATGAAAATGTTGGGGCAGATATTGTTTTCTGGCCAAGTGGGCAAGGGGGATGAAAGAGGACATGGATGAAAGAGGAAAGGAAATAACTTCTTTCTAGTAGAGCGACACATTCCTGGTGCTGACAGGCGTGTTGATCCTGTAAAACTTGTGCAGAAATCTGATTTCATAGAAGGACACAACCTCATTGGATTACAGGCATGTTTAATAGGCAATTAGAATAAGCCTAAATAATGGAAAGGATCTTTTAAGTCAATATTAAACTTTTAAGTCTCCCCCCTTAAAAAACAAACAAACAAACAAACAAACAACTGTATTTGCTCATAGACACCCTGCCAATCTTTCAGGGAGAATTAAAAAAAAAAAAAAAGACATTTTAGTACATGCTCTTCCTTGAAGGTAGTTAGTTACATTTGTTCCCATCATTCTTCAGTCCCATTTCCCAGTGTAATTAATGAGCAAAGAGAATGGTGGCACAGTGCTGGGTTGGCCTTCCCCAGCCCTGCTCCAGAGCTAGAACTCACAGAAAGTGACATTGTTGCACAGTAGGATGCCGGCTGTACATTGAGCGTGTGTGCTGGAGAAGGCTGGGGGTGAGGTGGGGGGGGGGGGGACAGGAGGTGCAGGGGACAGGGGACGGGGATAGGAGCGGCTGTTGGCCACTTCTCAAGCAGAGCCTTGTTCTTGCTCTTGTGGGCAACACTGCAGCCCAAGACACGTTTCTCTTTTTATTTTAATTCTTGTTTCCTTTTAGGGATTAAGGCAGAATAAAAATGAGAACTGAAAACATTGTGTTTTGGGGAAGATGAGAGAACAACCGTGTGATGATAGAAAAGGAAAGTGGGTTGTTTTTTTTTCTTCTTCATATCCTCACTCCTGATTCTTGAGAGCAGCATCTGAAACTTTTTGATATGCTCAGGTTAAATATTCTTTGCTTCATTTAATTTTGTTTTCCAACCTGTAGAAATCACTTACATTTTTGCTTAGTGCAGCAGTGATTTGCATAATCACCCTGTGTGCTGAGCAGGCTCTGAACGCATGCACGCACGGAGGTTCTGTGCAGGTGAGGGGTGGGTGTTTTAGCGAGTGTGTCGCTCTACTACTTGATATCAGATGAAATGGGATGTCTCCACCGACAATCCCATCCACCCCAAGCAGTGTTTGGCCCACATTCTGGAGAGCCAGGCAGTACAGATTCCACCGTGGCTCCTCTGGTAAAGCCTGACGAGGGAGGCATTTTGAACACTGACCATAAGCCTGAAATTGACCATGCTGGAGAGAGGGGAAGAGATAAGTTAAACGTTCCGATTGTGTTCAGTTTGAGAGTGTGGGGAAAGGCCTTAGGTAGCCACACACTGGTGTTTGGCGCACAGTGGGTGCCTTCTGTGGCCTCAGTCCAGTGTGTTCTGTAAACCTACTAGATGGGGCTCACATCCTGAATATAAGGGCAGGAAGCTAGACTGAGTTTCCTGGTCTCTGTAAATGAAAGTGTTCATACAGTCAGTCAGTCAGAGGAGAAAACAGGCCCACATGGTAAATGCATTTGTGTTTAGCTAGGAACTAGCCTAGCTTGTAAGTGGCCCTGATAGCAGCTGGCCGGATGCACATGGCAAGTCCGCTGACCGGAGGAGCATCTGTGTCGCACTGTGTGAAACTACAGAAAATGTTTTGAAAATTGAACCAGAAAAGGGTACTCCTCAAGTTGGCAGCCAATATAGTACCCCAATTCCAGAAGTGCTTTCTTTTGTCATGGGGTTTCCTGTCGTGTGGTGTATAATAATTAGCCTTTTTCTCTCCCTGTTCTTGATCAATAGAGAGAGGTATTATTATCTTCCCCATTCTGCAGATGATGAAACAGACGTAGGACCTGGTAACTTGGTTCGTTGTACACAGCTAGTGGGTGATAGAGCCAAGGCAACCTGTTTTAAGAGTTATTTTATTTGATGTGTATGAGTGTTTGGCCTACATGCATGCATGCGTGTCACATATGTGCCTGGTGCCTGAGGAGGGCAGTAGAGTTGTCACATCCCCTGGAACTGGAGTCGCAGATGGTTGTGAGATGCCATGCAGGTGCTGGGGATTTGAACCCCGGTCCCTCCGCAAGAGCAAGCGCCCTCCAGCCCCTGACATTGGAATGTGTAAGTCAGTGGTTGGGTTTCCGTTTCTCAATATTAAGGCCCAATCCACCGGATTACAATGACTTATGTTTAGTAATTGGGTAAGGCTACCAGATATGTCAGAGCCGTCTTTGCGCTATACAGGCAGGAAAATGTCCAGCTGACAGTACTTCTCTTTGGTTAAATATGGCTTTTAAAAGAGTAGCTCGAGGCCTTGTAGATGTGTGCCTCTGTACTGCCAGGCAGTCTTGCTGTGGAAGGGGGTCTGTGTAGTGCTGAAGTGGTTAGGACTGCAACGAGTGAGTGTGTACTGTTGCCATACTCTTGGGATTATTATTATTATTTTGAACTTCGGAAAGAGGGAAAAGACTTTGATGGTGAAATTTAAAGGAGTTATTGCGATGCCATTTTACCAGTAGCAACCAGATTTGCTTCTTTGAAGAAGCATCCATACTTTGAGAATCTAGAAGTAGTAGACTCATAGTTTGGTATGCTTCGACCGTGGCTTTTGATAGATTTAACTCAACTTGCTCAGTGGTAAGAGCCCTTGCCACCAAGTCTGAAGCCTGAGTTAGCCTGAGCTTGAGTCCCAGAAGCCACATGGTGGAAGGAGGGAACTGCCTCCTGCAGGTTGTCCTCTGATGGCTACGCGGGCACCTGTGGGTGCCTGCCTTTCCCCCCCCCCCCATAAAGGAATAAATGTAATTAAAAATCTAAAAATTAAATGCTGGAAATCTGTCTTCTGTCATTTGACTAGCCGTACATAAAACAATGCAAAGGCAAAAACATTCCCCAATTCCAAGACCTCTAGGGAAAAGTATTCTAAAAACTACTCTCCGTAACTCCGGCCAGGTCTCAGCAAACCTGGGCTTTAATTTACATATGGATGAAAAAAGTTCTAAATAAAACATGTAATGGAGATACATGTATTTTGTAAAAAATCTCCCGTTCAGAAAACAAAAAGAATTAAGTTGGAAGCTGGCCGTAGTGGCGCACATCTGTGATCCCAGCCCTCAGGGAGGCAGAGGCTGGTGGATCTCTATGAGTTTGAGGCCTGGCTGGTCTACAAATCGAGTCCAGGACAGCCAAGGCTACACAGAGAAACCCTATCTCAAGAAAAAAAAAATTAGTTGAGAAAAAAAAAAATATGATGTTACATCATGGATATAAAAATAATGGGCCAAACATTTCACCCCAAAACTTTTTACTCAATCCCCAAGACCAGTACTACAAATTAGCTTAAGAAAAAATTGTACCCAGGCAGTGCTGGCACAGGTCTTTAACCCCAGCACTTGGGAGGCAGAGGCAGGCGGCCCTCTCTCTGTGTCTAAGGCCAGCCTGGTCTACAGAGCTTGGTTCCAGGACAGCCAAGGCTGCACAGAGAAATCCTGTCTCGGGTGGGAGGACCACAAAGAGCACATTTTATACATCTATAGTGTTTGGGAAAATTTTGGAAAGGAAAGAATGACAGCCTGTGCCAGCAGTTAGGATGAAGGTACCTGTACATACACCTGGTACTCTGACCCTTCCCCAAGCACTTTGCAGTAATTTTTCACAATTCTCCTGTCACAGTGTTTACTTACGGCTTTCTCTGGATTGTCATTTAACTCCTCTAAATGGCATTTACCAGAAGTTGAAGAAATGTGTTCCATTTTTCCATAACGTGTGCCTTTGTATGGTTAATTATTTCGCCTCTCTGAAATTTTAGACTATGAATATTGTGCTTTAATGGCTTTATTTTTCTTTTCCTTAGGAAGGATATAGGAGATACTTGGATGAATGCCTGTTTGTGGTTTTAGCATCTGCTGACTGAGATTCTTCATTTAAAGATTTTTTTTTTTTTTTTTTTTTTACTAAGTTATCTGGAAGCTTCAGTAATCTTATTTAATTTTAAGGAAACAGAACTCACCTGGAGGAGAGTTGAAGCACTTCTTATTTTAGACTTGTATCTAGCAGTTAATTGAAATTCCCAAAGCTTAATGCAGAAAAATGGCTGAAACTGAATTCAACATTACTTAAAGATTTGTTTTGTTTTGGGGGAGGGGGGACAAGGTCTCTTATAGCCCAGGTTGGCCACTAACTCTTGCTTCCCCTGCCTCTCCCTTTGAAGTGCTGGATTTACAGGCCTGCACCTGTAATTATGCTAGGCTTCAAAGATAGGTTAAAGATTGCATGCCGTCCTCTGAGAATAAGAGGGAAAAAAATGCTTTCTTTAATCTTAATATTCGCTAATTTTTGTTAGGGAAAATGAGTGTATTTTACCTCTCATGGTGAATAGTTTTAGAAATACTTTACTACTGTGTAGTGAAAGTGAGATTTAGTTCCTGGGATTCACTGTAACTAAGCCTGAAATAAGCTTTTAGAAACGCTGAGGAAAAGCAAGAGCCTCTGTTAGTTTCCAGCAGGCCAGTAAGCTCTTTTAACCTTAGGCACTGAATCCCATAGGCAGCACCAGCTTTTGGGACAGAGGCCTGCCTTGCAGGGACTTAGCAGTTTGCAGATAGGGCCACACCCACTACATCTGGTCATTGTAGAATTCTTCTGAAGTTTGGGTCCACCTGCTATTCTTAAAAGCCAAACAAAACAAATCACCACAGAATGTGACATTAAAAGCCAGCTTGTCATTTCCTTGATTTATTACAACCAAGAGTCATTTTTTTTTTTTTTTTTGGATATTTTTGACAATATTCATTAGTGCATGCCATTTCCCTGTGGGGTACCTTCTCAGTTACTTTTTCACCTGTACCCTTTATTCCTTTTCTTCCTTTCTACCCTCCATTAGGCAGCTCTCCGGTGTTTCAGACCCTAGCGGCCTTGTCCCTAGGTGGTGGTTGAGGGGTGGAGGAGCTAGGTGTGGTCAGCAGGTGTCCTTCCTTCTATCCTGCCTAAGTCCCTCTTGTCTCGTAGGCCCCGGGCAGGAACTGCTGCTGAGTGGTCAGAGCATCCCTCAGAAGCTGTCAGCACCGGCACCCAGCGGCCGGCCCTCGCCCGCACCCCCTGCTGCTGCCCAGCCCACAGCCACGGCTGTGCCTGGACCCTCCGTGCAGCAGCCTGCCCCTGGCCAGCCATCTCCAGTCCTGCAGCTGCAGCAGAAACAGAGTCGGATCAGCCCCATCCAGAAACCGCAAGGCCTGGACCCCGTGGAGATCCTGCAGGAACGAGAGTACAGGTACCACCTGTGATAAAGGGCCAGGGGCTGAAGGGTCTCATGGGTCCAGTATCCCTGCGCTACTGGACACTGGGAGGGCTGAGAAGAGGACAGAGAGGGCTCGTGCTGTGACAGTGGTTTCAGAACAGTTGTAGAGAAAAGTCACATGCTGTTGGGTGGATCCTTAGGTGTTGCTGAGTAGGGCCAACTGTGACTCCTGTCTCATTCCTTCAGAAACCTTTTATCACCCACTCCGTCCACCTGCCGGGTGCTTGGAATACATAGATCAAAAGTCCAGCCAAGAGTTAAACTCTTAATCTAGGCACTTGTCACCTGATTTGACACTGTCCTATCTAAACTAGGGATTGGGAAACTTTTCCTGTAGAGTACCAGATGGAAAACATCTAATGTTTTACGGGGCCATATGTCTTAGACACAGATAGTCAGCTCTTTCCTTTTTGTGGGAAAACACCCGTAGACTGCAGTACTTTGGCTTTGTTCCAATAAAACTTTATTTAGAAAAAGCAACTACAGACAAGATTTGGCCCATAGGCTTTAGTTAGTAGACCCTTCAAGTAAATGGTTAACAACCATGAACAACTGAGTGAAGTAAGGATTAAGATGAAACGAAACTAATATTTGAGTTCTGTAGCCTGTCTGGAAAGCACACTCTGACGTTACGTCTCTGTTGTCTTGGGCAGGTTACATCACTTTTCTATGACTTACGTGTTAAAAATATTATAGTATTTTTTTTCCATAAAGTTCTAGAAGCTTTCAGTACTATTGGTGTCAACTATTTTCCCAGTATTATTTGAATTTAAAGAAAAGTAGATGCTAAAAATTACAGAGAGCCGGGTGCGGTGTCACAGCCTGCAATCCCAGTACCAGGGAGGCAGAAGCAGGTGGATCTCTGTGAGTTCAAGGCCAGCCTGGTCTACAAAGTGAGTCCAGGACAGCAAAGGGTACAAAGAAAAACCCTTCTCAAAAGACCAAAAAAGAAAAAAAAATTACAGAGACTGTTAGCTAGTAAGCAGCATTTGGGTTCTATTTAAAAGCATTGTCCTAACCTTCATTAAAAAGCATTACAGGTTGTTAGGAACTAACCGGTGTGGAGAGTTGTTTTGGAGGCCTCCCCGGAACCAGGTATTAGACGTGGGTCACCCCTTTTGGATTGAAAACATGACTTTATTTTCTCATTTCTGTTGCTGGCCATCATTGGGAGCATTTCTCTTGTCATTCCCAGCTTGTCATGTGCACCTGAGGACCAGGCCAGGAATACATCCTCAGTGACAGGCAGAGTCTTTTGGATTAATACTTGTCAATACATAAAGTCAAACGCAAGGACACCCCGGGCAGATAAACTCTTCAGATGTGATATCTTTTTTACGTTGTTGAATAAAGAAAGTCATAAGTGACTTCTGGGTGTGTGTGTGTGGGGGGGGAGGTCAGTTATAAGAAAGAGCAGGATTATGTGGTTATTCTGAAATTCTAACTTGCTTTAGCCCTGCCCAGCAGGCGCAAAGATGCCAGACGCTCTGTTAGCTCATGCAACCGACCCTCAGGAGACATTCTCTGCACCTTCACATTTTATGTAACACCTGGCCTTCTTTCTCTTACTCAGCCTCACGTGTGTGTGTGTGTGTGTGTGTGTGTGTGTGTGTGTGTGCCTGTGTGTGTGTATGTGTGCGTGCATGTGTGTATTTGTGCATGCATGTGCACTTGGCATGTGTGTCCACTTTGTGGACTCCTGAATTTGTTTTGTCATTGTTAACCAGAATTTTAATTACAGGGTTCCCCTATAATCTCATTTTAGTGCCATTTTCACAAGTGTGAGTTTAAATGGGTTGTCGACCAAAGTGTTTTAAGTCATGCTGTTTGTCTTATTTCAACATACAAAAAGTCTATAGCCTATATCATCTTCTTATATTAAGTTTTTATTGCCTCTAATCACTTATCTATCCATTTATTTATTTATTCATTCATTCATTTATTTATTATAGCACATCTGGGCTTCCTCACAGGTATGGAGGTCAGATGACAACCTATGGGTTGTTTTTTTTTTTTTTTTTTCCCTTTTCTTTCTGAGTTGTGGTCCCCAGAGTTGCAAGTTTGGTGGCCAGTGCCTTTATCCTCAGTAAGCCATTTCACTAAACCATTCTCCTATATTACTAAAACTTGCGTCTACCAGGACCTTTTATACGGTGGTACATGGCACTACTGCATGCCCCCAATCTCAGGATATGGAAGACGGTGTAATGATACCAAGGCCAGCTTAGGTACAGAGTGAGACCCTATTTCATAAAAAACAGAACAACTGTAAATCAAGTGCATTTCAGAATGCGGTCAAATAGTCAATTTTTTTTTGTATTATTATTATTTGATAACGTATCCACTTTTGTAAAGATAATGTTGTATGGTTTCGGGGTTGCCAAAAGCCTGGTGGAACCTTTGGCCTGAATATCCCTGTGGCCGCCTGGAGGAGAAGGAACTTGTGCTGGCTGCATTACAGAGGCATGCCTTATCTTGTTTAGTCATGGAACAATAGCTGGCTTCTGCCTGTAGAAAGACACAATTGTTCGACCGCAGAGATTAAGTTTATCGTCAAAGGGGTTACATTAAGTGTCTTACACACTCGTAAAAGACGGTTAGGATATTCTTTTCTCTCTGCTCCCTGTGATGAACTAGCCCACCAGATTTCTGCCTGGTCACTCTGCACCTTTCTTACCTGGCTGCAGATCTGAGTAAGGTCTGAGCAGATCTCTTTTGGGATTTCAATGAGGCTCCGATGAGGCAAAATATCGTGCAACAGAATTCTCAGAGCAGAAGTTCATTTTTTTTTTTTGGCTACAGTCCTTGTCGACAGAAATTGAAAGGAAATTATTAGGATGTTACATTCCTTTAAGCCAGCTGGCTGCTCTTCCTGGTTTGCCATAAACTCAGAATTTTGACACATTGACCTTTTTCTTTTCTTTCTTTTTTTTTTTTTTTGGTCACAGTTTAGGTGAAGTTTCTACTCGTGGACACGTTGGCCTCAGATCTGCCCAGCCCTGGGGCTGAAAATATTCATCTCCTTTCCTTTTGACTCACTTTATTTTTTTCCCCATGGAAACTTATTCTTCTTTCTCTGGTGTCCGACAGTGTTGCATGCTGCACTCACCCTCTGCCCCATTTCTTTGGGCACAAATTCTTGACGCTTACTGTAGCCAATCAACTTCATTTCCTACCACATTCAAAGAGAACTTAACGCACGGACATGCAAGCTAGTTTGGTGGAAACAAATATTTGCATGGAGGACGAATTTCACACTTAGAAGGGTTTTAATAAAAAGACATTTTTGAATTAAGTCAAGCCTCTTGTCTCAAAACAGACTTGAGTGTGAAAGCACGCTTTAGGATACATGTATGTGGGCTGGGGAGATGGCTTGGAGGTTAAGGAAACATGTATGTATAGCTTACCTGGAAGGCAGTGTCTGTGTGTATGTGTGAGCATGTGTGTGCGTGCATGTGTGTGTGTGTGTGTGTGTGTGTGTTCGAGAGTGTGTGTTTCCTTGTCTTGCCCTTGTCACCATCACAAGCCTGGAAACTTCTTAAAAATTGCCAATAACAAACAGAAGAGTCACCAAGGTCACACATGCTCCCTGTCTCTCACCCTTGCTCTTTAAAGTGTCACTCGGCTCCTTGAAGGGACAAAATGTACCAGTGTCATTTTCTGTCCAAATAACTCTCCTACAGGAATCATAAACTTCTCCCCTGGACCTGAACAAATATCTGTTGCCTTTAATGGAACTCTTTTCCTTGGCAAGAACAGTCACCCTCTTGATTTACTCTTCAGTCTGCATGAAAAAACCCGAGCGACCTAATTCTGCTTCAATTTTCTGTGCTCGTGAGGGCACTAAATGAGTCTCCTGCCGTCAGGCAGGATTACATCTTGCTGTTGTTTTGGGAAGTTTAGAATCCCGACTCTCTTTATCGGACTTCCTGCTGAATCCCGTTGATGGGAAGATGAAATTGTCTGGAGAGGAGAGCATTATTTAAAATGAAGATTTCTATTCAGCACAACAACGGAGATAGAGTTTCCCCATGCTTACCCTCCCCTCTACCCCTCCCAAAACTTAGCGGCCCACCCCGTGGGCCCCATCGAGTGCATATCACTTTGCTGTAAAAAATCTCTCCCTCCTCTTTTTCATGAGTTTGCACTTTGTACTTCATGCCTTTCTTCTAGTTAATGAAAGAGAGAGAGAGAGAGAGAGAGAGAGAGAGAGAGAGAGATCTTTTGTGTTGGGAGCTCTTGAGATGCACTAATAAATCACTTCTTTGGAGATAGCAGGGAGAAGTGCACCTTTAGCACCTGCCTGCTGCAGTACCCCAAGCACTCACACTCCATTACGGAAAAGCCACACTACTGGCCTCCTCACTACCCAGCTCAGTGTGGCTTAGTCCCGGCCCTGCCAGCCTAGGAGCCCTGTGGTCACTTTGTGCTGTCCTACAGCCTACCCTTGGGAAGACGGAGGCAGGAGCCACCGTTCCATGAGTTTGGTGCCTGACTCGCTCGCTGTGCCTTACTGAACCAGAATGCATGGGGAGTTTAAGTTCTAGGATATTTAAATGAGAAAAGAAAGTGTGGAGTCCAGAACCAAGAAGGGAACAAAATAAAATTGTGGGTGACACCATCTTTCGGCTCTAATACCTAACTCCCTTTAGTGTGGTCTTGATAATAAGACTATAAAACAGTGGTTTTAGAGGTTAAAAATTTGTTTTGGTTTAACTTTTTTTTTCCCTTTAAGTGTTTGTGTGTGTGTGTTTCTCTTCATATATTCAATGTTTAGATATAGCTTCTTTTGTCTATTTGGACACTTGGGGCTACACAGATAGATGGGAAAAAAACAACTGGATACCAACCCATTAGATTATTGTAGGTATTATTGGATAATAATGTAGGTTTTGATTTTGGATTCCTCCATTTCCAGCTATAAGATGTCAACATATTTCTCCAGTTTTCTCAATAGTAAGATGGGACCACTGAAGTATTTGTGTGTGTGTGTGTGTGTGTGTGTGTGTGTGTGTGTCTGTGTGTGTGTTGGGGATTCAAAATTGCTCATTAAATGCACTTAGTGCAGTGAGTATTTACTGGGCTAACCCATTACTACTTTTATTGACATTTCTTTCCTTTCAGTTCTTTCTCAGACAGTTTTGTCCCAAACCTAGGGGAGGGGCTTATTCTATAACTAGATTTCAGTGGTGTGTATTTATAAAAGTAAGGCTTGAAACCAGTTTATGTGTCAGAGCCATAGCAGCCAGAGACTGAAGAGAGATGTCTTTTATTCTGAAGTCTGCCTTCATTAGGAGGAAGTACTTGCAATTATATTTTTGATGGTGTCTAAAATGAGAGCCCCAGCATCCTTTTCAGGAAATGCTATTCAACTGCTGCCCCTGATTTTTGCAGATGCCCATTTTGCCTTCTCTTCTCAAACAAGCACTGCGGAGAGGAAGTGGTTGTGGTTGGCAGGGCTCTCGGAATGTCTCGAGCTAACTGGCCTCTGTGGCCTCACCTCCTAAAACTGCACTTGGCCACTTCGCTTTAGCTGCTGTAGTCACTGTTGTCTCAGCCCAGAAGGAAGAACTAGGGCCTAAGCTGTGCACAGGGGCAGGCTGGGAGTTGGGCAGCTAGCCAGGCTGCCTCTGTGTTCCCTCTCAGTTGAGAGCAAGCAGGGACTTTTCATCTGCCCCCTCTCCCCTCCACGTAGCATGACATTCCTTTTTAGGCGTTAGAGAGAAGCTCCACAGAGTTCAAGGTGTTGTGTAGTATGACACGTCTACCTTCAAGAAATCAAAGGTAGCTTTTTTTCCCCCCTAGATTAACATTAGAAAATTCTGTTGGGGCTCCATGAGAGAGCTGGGCCGTTAGGCATCTGTTGTCTTGACTTCTGAAATACACAGGAGGACTGACAGTCACAAGCCATCTTCTTATGTCCGTACACGCACGGTAGCATGTGCGTCTCCTTCCCCAATAAATAAGTAAATGTAAACTTTTTCTTTAAAAAAGAGAGAGAGAGAGAATGAGAGAAAGAAAGAAAACCTACTTGGACATCAGAAACCGACTCTTCAATATGTGGAATATTTTTTACCATGAACGTAACCTAAAGCTCTGTTGATCACAGAAGACTACATTGTAATGTAGCTCTCTGCCTGCCCCCCCCCCCTTTACCATTTCCTTCTAGACTTCAGGCTCGCATAGCTCACAGGATACAAGAACTGGAGAGTCTCCCTGGCTCCTTGCCACCAGATTTACGAACCAAAGCAACCGTGGAACTGAAAGCACTTCGCTTACTCAATTTCCAGCGTCAGGTAATACCTTTTCCCCAGTGAATCCATGATGTAAGAAATCAGTGTAATTGTTCCTAAAGTGTGATCTGCGTGCTTCCTCGAGACTACTCGATATTGTTATAAAGCTAGGAACTGGGTAAAATAGCATGTCTTTAGACTGACAGCTCATAGCTGAGAGTAAGGAATATGGACTACTTATTCTTCCCTTCTTCCATATACATTTTTTTCCTCCTGTACTATAATGTACAAAATTAGTTTTACTGCATTTTGGTCCTGTGGATGAAAACATGACAACAGATTGTGGAGACCTGTGTCTTGCCTTCATGGCTCCAAGGAAAACCACAGAGGTGGTTGTATTCCTGGCAAATTCGAATGTACAGAACTAGCTCTGACTCCAGAAACAGAAAAGATGATAGTCTCTCTTTTAACCACTAGCCCACACTTATAGAAGCACACATACACACACATACATACACACCCGTGTCTTGAAACTTGATTATTCATCAGAACTTGACTTGGCGGGAGTTGGACCATTGACTAATAGGGAGTTACTGCCTCCTAGAACTCACTGTTGAGATCTGGTATCATGATCTGTTTTCTGATTTCTAAATCAGTAGGCGTGGAGTGGAATGAAGTAGAACTTTTTCTCCCTTGGCTGAGTTTTGTCAAAGTGTTCTGGTCTCCATCCACAGATTGCCTGGCTAAACCAAAGGGAACATGAAGGCCCTCTTCTGTAGATTGGTTCTGCTTGGCCAGGGCTTTGAGAGAGTGGATTTCAGGTTAAATTTAAAAAGAAGAAGGAAAAGAAAAAGTCTCCAGGTTCCATTGCATCTTAATTAGAGGAAACATTATCATACTAATGAATGAAGTGTTTGACACAGGTTGGCGAACTGAATTCAGTTAGTGGCATGTGTCCCTAGTTTTTGTTTGATGTTACTGAAAAATCTTTTATCTACAGAGCTTCCTGGGTACATGTGAGTGATACCAATTCCAGGGTTAGTTGAAGGATCATTGTCATGTGGACTCCCAATTTCCCACTGCCTATCACCATTCCTCATGTGATATGGTTACCCTGTCATAGGATGATAATCTAAAACAAGTCCATGGCACAAGGTAACCTTTGAGTACTAAAGAATATCATTACTGGACAGGAAGGAAATGCAGTCTGGTATTTTTATTATTTATTTGAAGTTGTGAATTTACATCGTTGGAGTTACTGTTGTTGCTTGGAACATGAATGGACAGTAACTCTTCTGTTCTTGTAGATCAGCAAGACAATGATAATATGACAGTTAAAAGCTTAACTTATTGACTAAGTGATGTCATTACTATAATTAAGTGGAGTAAATAAACTTTATTTCAAACTTAGCATAGCGTTTTCATATTTTTTTTACTGTTATAGTACTATAATTATTTTTAATATAAATTATGTGGAAAGAAGATTTATACCATCCTGAAAATTGTCATGTGAGTTTGCTACAATGTCAGTTCTTGCTTTTAGTAGTAGGCCAACTGCAGTTAGGTTGAGAAGCTTGCATCCAGTCCCCTTTCTGTTCCATTAATTTGAAACTCGAGGAGGTCAGGGCTCGGGACCTGGCTCCTGTTTGGGGGATTCTCTAACCGTTTCTTCCCTCCTGATAGCTGAGACAGGAGGTGGTGGCCTGCATGCGAAGGGATACCACCCTGGAGACAGCTCTCAACTCCAAAGCCTACAAACGGAGCAAGCGCCAGACGCTGCGAGAGGCACGCATGACAGAGAAGCTGGAGAAGCAGCAGAAGATAGAGCAGGAGAGGAAACGCCGGCAGAAGCACCAGGTCCTTAGAACTTTGCATACCCTTCCTGGTCAGAGGTGGCCCATGGCGGGTTCAAGTGGTCTGGATCAGGGTGTTTGCAAAGTTGGTGGCGAGTAGATCCTAGAACAGAAAGGTGACTGGGAGTTTGTATAATACAGATGAGAAGGTGCCCTGCTTTGCTTTTAGTTGCTGTGATAAAACCACCTGCGGAGGAAAGGGTTCATTTGACCTGCAGGTTACAGTCCATCATCAGGGGAACTCAAGGCTGGAACAGAAGCAGAGACCACAGAAGGAACACTGCTTACTGGCTTGCTCTCTCTCTCTCTCCAGAACTTGCTCATATGCTTTCTTACACCAACCAGGACCACCTGCCCAGGGTGGCACCGCTCACCATGGGGTGGGACCTCCCACATCAGTCAAGAAAATGCTCCGCAGACATGCTCACGGGCCAGTCTGAGGGAGGCAGTTCTTTAACAGAGGTTTCCTTCTTACCAGGTGACTCTAGTTAGTGTCACATTAGGTCAAGACAGAGATACTCTGTGACCTGCCCAAGGTCTGTAGCAAGACAAAGCTGAAGACCCAGCTCTCTCGAAACCTAATCAGTTGTGGTCAGTTGAGGTTGCTCTAACAGAACACCAGATCGGGTCGTTTATCAACAATAAGAGTTTGTTTTTCAGAGACCTGGAGGCTGCAATGCCAAGTCGGCATGCCAGCATGGCTAACTTGGGGTGACACCTTCTTCCAGGTTTCGGGTTGCCGACTTCTTGTGTTCTCACAAGGCAGGAAACAGAACGAAGAAAGCTCTCTGGGTTCTCTTTCTAAGGGCTGCCATCCCGTCCTCTGCTGCCTGACCACATTATGTTGAGGGCATCAGATTATGAACTGGGCCAGCAGTTATTAACCTGTGGGTTGAGGCCTCTGTGTGGGTCGAATGATCCTTTCGCAGAGGTCACCTAAGACCATCAGAAAACCCTTACATTTACATTACGATCCATAGCAATAGCAAAATTACAGCAATAAAGTAGCAACAAAAACCATTTTAAAGTTGGGGTTCACCACAACATGAGGAGCTGTCTTAAAGAATCACAGCACTGGGAAGGATGAGACCCGCTGAACTGGGGCCATCTTTAGCCCATAACAGATGTCATACTTAGACTTCTATGGACCTCTGATGACTAAGGGGCCCATGAGTGAGTGACCTAGAGCAAAGTTCTGGGGAGCGATAATTTGGAAAAGGAAAGAAGGGCAGAGAGTGATTTTGGTGTTTTGCCTGCTACGTATACGGTTGTGTGCCATGTGCGTGCCTGATGCCCTCAGAGGACAGAAGAAGGCTACAGGTTCCCCTGGAACTAGAGTTACAGATGGTGGGTGCTAGGGCCTTCTATAAGATGAGGAAGCACACTTAACTGCTGAGCCAGCTCTCCAGTCCCCAGCAGGAAGTTATTTTTATATGGTATTCTGCACTCTTTGAAGGGCCCAGCTGGAGGATTCAAAGGGTCAGATATTCAAAAGCATTCCTTTCTAGGGCACTGGAACCATTTGATGTAGGATGTGATTTTTGTCTCATGATTGTTTTATTGTGCTTCATTTGGTGCCTAACTTAGTTTCCTTTTGAAGAAAAAAAAATTACGGATTTTAGTGCAAGTAGGGTGCGCATTTCCCCTCCTTGTGAAAAGTGAGTTCGGATTACAAATGGCAATTTCAGCTTTGCATACACTTATTTTGCATCACGGTTCTAAATTTAAGTTGGAGCAGAAGAAATGTGGTTTTCATTGGAAAGGCCCAGAACCCTCATGTTTATTTCTGGGTGATGGAACAACATCTTGTAAATGTTTTCATTGACATTTTTATAGGTCAGCCTTTGTCCTTTCTCTTTCTGGTTCAGATGACCACACCTTCAAGGTGAAGGCACTGTCTCTTCCTAGGCTTACAACGCACAGTTGATGGAAGTCTTTCTTCCCACTAGCTCATAGCCCAGTCTTTCCTTTTCCCAGTTTTGGATGTCCATACCCTGGAGCGAAAGCAGCCGCTTTTTTCTCGTCTTCCGGTCACACCAGACCATAGCTTATAACCCGTACTTGAGAGGCTCTAGGGAGGGACCCGATCATCAATAGATTGTGAGCTTTGAATGATGTCAGGGTATGCGGCCTCCTCTTTGATGTGCAGGTACTTCACTGGAAAGTGTATTCTCTCCCCCTTGTGCATCCTTCAGGAATACCTGAACAGTATTTTACAACATGCGAAAGATTTTAAGGAATATCATCGGTCCGTGGCTGGAAAGATCCAGAAGCTGTCCAAAGCTGTGGCGACTTGGCACGCCAACACTGAAAGGGAGCAGAAGAAGGAGACGGAGAGGATTGAGAAGGAGAGAATGCGGAGGCTGATGGTAAGGGGCCCCACGTGACAGTGGGAAGATACTCTGTATCTTTGTGCATTTAGAATGTGACATGAAGCATCAAGAGAAGAAAGGAAAGCTGTTCTCTACTCACTCACTCACTCACTCACTCACTCACTCACTGGTATCTGAACCTCTGATGGGAAGAATGAGAACTCTGTCTTTTCTACATAGTGCATCTAATAATTTGGGATTACACATGAGCCTAGTAGTTTTGTGCTCTAAGTCACCATCATCATCCACTTGCATAGCTTCTCAAAGGAGGGCAAGTGCTATGTTTTGAAGGAGATTGATAATCACATCTGGAAGAATGACAAATGCAATCCATTAGATATATGATGTTTTGAGATGAACAACTTTAGATTTTTTTAAATGAATAGATGACAAGGTCATATCTTTGAATCCAAGATTCATATTCACTCCCTCTCCTCCTTTGATTTGGCATTAATAATTTTTACTAATTATGTAAATGTACTAAGTTATTCTTAAATTTATAAAACAACTTTTAAGTTAATTTTAAAGTTTATTTGTGACAGCTCTGCTGTCCCAAAGTTTGTTTTGCACCGTTATTTTTGCACAGTTGGCTTTTCGTGAATATACAGACACAGAACAAGCAGGTTTCTATCACTGGCCTGGGTATTGGGTTTTATTGACCATTTGTTTCTGGAACTGGAAAAAAAGCACACCATGAAATTTAGAGAAGCAGCTAATCTGTAAAGGTGGTAAGTGACCCAAAGCTCTGTGTGGGACAGAATTCCTAAGTGGGTCAGAATAAACCTCACCCATAAATACAGTTCTAGAAAAGACAGTGTCCTTTCTGGGATGCTGGTTGGTGTTTTATTTCATTAATTTGAAGGTTCCAGACGGTAAAGACCATTTGTGGTGTTCTGGAATCCCACCATTTTCTGTCCTTTCTCCCATTGGGGGGGGGGGGGGCGCAGAGAATACTGTCAAGAGTCTTTGCCTAGTGAGGGAGACTACTGTGCAGTAAACGGAGCAGTCAACAGGCAAATTTGTCTGATTCAACTGAAGGAAAAGCTGCATTAGAACTCTAGCAACAGATTGGTTTGACACTAATGATTAGGCATTTGCAAATCATTAATTTTTGCAATTAAATGATGGAATATACAGATAATAGAGAAACTGAAGTTTTTCATCACTCTTTCTTCAAGTGAGATCAACCATAGCCAAAAGCAATTAGAGTTATAATAGCATTTGAGTTCATGCTCATTCCCGGGGCAGACAGCAGCTACGCTGAGTGATGAAGCTGCTGTCGGTTTGGCACGCGCTGGAGGGACACCCGACAGCTGAGTACCTGTGCTCTTCCGGGACAGAGCTACCTCTTAGAGAGTGTACAGTGCTCTCCTTTTACCCAGGCATCACAGAAAAATATTTTGGGATGTTCTTTTACTGGGGAAGCCTAAAAGATATCTCTGTAAATGGCTCAGGGGACATCGAGAGGTTTTAATGCTGCTTAATGGGAGGGAGAGGGGGAAATTATGGGGTTTGTTTTATAACTCAGTGGTACCAGATTTCAGGGGCTAAAGACTTATCTCCACTCATGGAGGCTTGTGACTTAGTGCATCTGATTTTGCGCTAATTTTGAATAGTTCAAGAGGCACAGAAGATGGAAGAGCTGACTCAGATAGTCATATCACACATACCGTGGGGCTTCGTGCAGTAGTTCTGCTAAAAACCTCAGAGCCATGCTCCCAAGGAGTGTTGCACATCTCCATTTTTGCCAGATTTTGCAGACTCCACTGGTATCTTGTGCAGCCTGGCTCATCCTGTTGGCCCCAGGCACCACCAGACTCAGGTTGTAAACAGGAGAGTATGAAGCACAGCTGTGAGGGTCTATGCATCACACTGCCATCCTCCCCTCCTTCCTGAACAGGCTGAAGATGAAGAGGGCTACAGGAAACTCATCGACCAAAAGAAAGACAGACGCCTAGCCTACCTTTTGCAGCAGACGGATGAGTATGTAGCCAATCTGACTAACCTGGTTTGGGAGCACAAGCAGGCCCAAGCGGCCAAAGAGAAGAAGAAGAGGAGGAGGAGGAGGAAGGTGAGGTCCGTAGGCCGGCAGGTACAGCCTGTGACATATCTCCTAAGACTGGTTTTCGATGAGTATTGCTCTCTGATAAGAACCCTTCCTAACTAGTGGGAGGTTTAGATTGCTGACTTGTAGCAATCACATATGTTAGTATGGTGTGAAGTAGATGATGTATTAGAGACAAGGGTATAAAAAGATTATTGCAATGGGGGCGTGCCTAGTCTGTATTGCTACTTTTTAATATAGTATTATTTCAAATCAACTAAACACAGTCTGTAAGAGCAGAAAGAATATTGACACAAATGAGCATTTGTATAGGCTGAAAGCCAGGGTGGCAGAGACAACTGAGTTAAGAAAACAGAGTGATAAATTAAGAAAGTTCAGTGTACAAACAGGAACAAACCATAGGAAGACAGTTGGGGATTCTTTGGGATGCTCCGGACACACAGTTCAGTCTGTTTGTACAGATGAAAAAGATGCAAGTTTTTATTCTGTTCTCCCTTCCCGGTGTCACAGAAAGGTAAGTATATTGTTACAAGTTTTGCTAGTTACAGAGAAAAAGCAATCTCATGTCAAATGTAGTGTCTTAATTATTGTAAAAAGTGAAGGACAACACTTAGTATCTGCTCTGCAGATATTGTGTCTCAGTTTGGTAAGTTGCTGAGCAGGGACCAGAAAATCTGGATCTTCTTGGCTATTAGAGTGTCAGGTCAGCATCCCGCAGACAGAGAGCTCAGCATCCCTAAAGGAAAAACATGGCCTCTGTATTGCACTGTGCAGACACTTTCCTGGCACTGCCTTCCAGTCAGCCCTACAACGTGGCATTTAGGTTGCACAGATGTCATAAGTAATTACGAGATGGATAAAGTGTGCAGGAGGATGTGGGGACGTAACAAGGGGACACTGTGGCATTTGCCCAGGAACCTTGTGCATCTTCGGATTTTGGTCTCCACAGACTTTGGTCTCCTGGAACCATTGCCTGGTGAGCACTGAGGCACAGACAGCTGAATTTTGCTTTCATAATAACTTCTGATTAGGCCAGGTACAAACATCAACAGAAAATGTTCATTAGAACTGTGAAAATGGAGGGTTGGTGGCATTTAATCATTTACTCTCTACACTGAATAATTGAACAGAATGTTTTTCAAAAAAAATAATTAATTTCATGGCTCCTGAATTCTCATACCTGTTTTATAATTAAGGAGGAGGAATAAATGATTGAGAAGGTGCCTTCTTGTACCTCGTTTTCTTCAGATATGATGGCACACCTTGTTGTTAATGTGGGGGAGGGATGACTCGGCGCTTAGATTTAGACATTTTTATTGCTGAGGAGGACCTCATTTTCTTGTCAGTTACAGACTTTGCAGAACTCTAGCTCCCAACTTGTGATTTTGAAAGATAACTTTTAGAACCAGTAGAGCACAAAGGCAAGCAGATACCACGCTGTAATATTCTGTAAGCAGACCCCGTTCGAGGCTAGTTCCGGTTTTTCCTGGCCTGGGGATGTGTTCTGCAGAGGTCGTCACTGTTAGTGTTTTCAACATCGAAGTTCTTTATATTTCCTTGTGATTAAAAGCTAATGGCCCACATTTGAGCTTCTAGTTTATAATTAATAGATTCCTGCTGTGGAATTAGATAGTCACATCACCGCAGGCAAAGAAAGAAATGATGGAGTGTTGACAATTATGCCTGTATTTTTGCATTGTTTTGGGCAGAGCAGGGATCTGTTGCGATTTTTGTCATGGTTCTGCTTATTCTATCAGATCTGTAGATGGGTGGCTGTGCTCCTTGCAAATTGTCTTTCTATTTTATGCTTCCATTTACCAGCACTTAGATAGGAGCCTAGGGAGTGTCATAGAGAAGAAAGAAGTGAAACAGACATTAATTAAGCCTGTACCCAAATTAATAACTTTAACTGTGCTGAATGATAAGGAAAACTGCAAGTCAAAGAGGAGATGAAGACTGGTTACCCAGCAAAAAAAGAACAGATAGGAGGTGTTCTGAGCATCTCCTGATGATTGTCCCAATTGATCAATGTGAAGAATGTTTATTTCCAGCCACCTACTTGGGTGCTGTCAAGAAGGCCAGCACCTGAACACTGCTTGCCTTTATTGAGACTAAGGAAGGAGGCAGGGCTCTGTTTCCTCTCCAGACTATCACTCCAGGAAAAGTGGGATGAATAAGGGGGCAAGGAATGAAGGAAGGGAAGGGAGGAAGAGAAGGGGAAGGATGGAGACAAGCAGGCTTTTCCTAGTCTTTCCTGGACTCTGTTTCTTTCACTGGGCTTTAAGACCACTCAGATTAAAGTAGCCAGTTCTTTATTGGAACACAAGGGAAAGGGATGCCTTTAAAAGCTGATTTTTTTTTTTTTTTTTTTTTTTTTTTTTTTTTTTTTTTTTTTTTTTTACTCTTGGTGCTACCTCTAGTTCCCTCCTCCCCCTCCATCAGAGTGAATGGTTGGGAGTCTGGTCCAGCTTCTCTGTGGTGGAGGGAACATCAGTATCTGATGCTGCAGACTGTGGTCCCGTCCCCTCTGTCCCCCCCACTGTAGGCTGCAAACTGTGCCTGCTCCCCAACCCCCAGTGTTTCCTCCACAGCTTTAGATAATACGCTGTCCCTGCTTACAATCTTGAAGATTAAACCAGACATAGATGTACTTCTTATTTTAAGAAAACCTGCATTACTCAGTGAAATAACAGCCCTGAGCTGGTTGCAGTAAATGTGCAGGCAACTAAGATGCTGAGATTGAGGAAGAGCATCACTGGCCCTGAAGTCTGATTGGATAAGGGTTACTTTCTACTTTCACTGTTGAACTAGTATGTAGTTGGGTTTTTCTCTTTTCTTTCTATTTTAATCTCCCAGCATAACAGAGCCTTTGCTGTTCTTGGAGAGTTTGTTGTTTAGTGTTGCTCATGAATAGTAGGGTTGGCTTCCTATAACTTGTCTTGACCTTGTTAATTCAATTCTCTTTCCCATTTGGTGCCTTCCTATGCAGTGTATGTCTATAAATTACATAAAATTTCATTCTCAGCCTTGCCTTTCTTTATTGGCCTTGAAATGGAAGAGTTAAAAAAAAAAAAAAGAAAGTCAATTCTGTATCTGTATTTACAGGTCAGAGGAAAAATAAGTTTTAAGTATTGAGCTAGTGTGTCTTGGGGGAGCAAGCTCTGCATTTCAGTGTGTGTGTGCGTGTGCACGAGCTGCAGTGAGCATTCAGCATGACCTTGAGGGTACTCTGTGTTCCACCAAGGTGTTCTGAAATATCTACAGGTGGCTACAGGGTTGGAGGGGGGTGGGCTTAGAGAAAACTGACAAGCATATACAAACATCATCGCTGCACATGGGACCACCCTCCACATCATGGAGCCGTTCAAATTCAGAGATGAATAAGAAAATATTTGCATACCAATTGGCTCTCAGTGTCTCATAGGTTATGCCATTAAAACAGGTATTATAGAGTGCTCTGTGTCTTAGCCACAGAAGGGGCGGGGTCTAGTTTGATTTCTGTGGCTGTGAGAAGCACCATGACCAAAATAAGCTTAAGGGAGGGATGGGTTATTTCAGCTCACCCATTCAGGGGACAGCTCCACTATCATGGGGAACTAGGCAAAAAAGGAAGAAAAAAAAAAAAAAAAAGGAAACTCTAGGCAAGAAACTAGAAGCACAGACAGAGGAGGAAAGCTGCTTGCTGCCTTGCTCAGGCTCCCTGGCTCCCACTCAGCTTTCTGGCAGAGCGTGGTGCCACCTACTTAGGAATGGCAGCTCCCGGCTAGGCCTTCCCACATCAACCAAGGAGGTCTCTCACAGATGTAGCCACAGTCTGATCAGGACAGTCCCTCAGTTGCTACTCAAGGTGTGTCAGCTAGACAATAAAAGCTAAGCAGGACAAAGGGAGAGAAGTGCTTTTTGCTCTCCAGGTCTGTTGTGAGGTACACGGAGGAACCTTAAAGCATTTGGAACACTTGCTGACACACAGTGATGCTCAGTAAACATTGGTTGCCACACCAAGCCGTTTTGTGAGAAGTGGGGTAGAAGGATATTGAAATACACTTGGTTTTCCCATCTGATTGTTTTTGCTTCTGAAAATAAGGCTGGGGAGATGGCTGAGGGGGTTAAGGCCCTTGTCTCGAAGCCTAAGGACTGACTTGAGTTTGGCATCCAGCATCTTCTTGGTAGAAAGAGAGACATGATTCCTGCAGACTGTCCGCTGACCTCCACA
This sequence comes from Psammomys obesus, assembly GCF_907164565.1. Classification (NCBI taxonomy): domain Eukaryota; kingdom Metazoa; phylum Chordata; class Mammalia; order Rodentia; family Muridae; genus Psammomys; species Psammomys obesus. Next base: position 10,746,576 of record NW_026592510.1, on the reverse strand, counting down.
TGTTTGCTGTGACCCATGGACACAAACACACATGTACACACATGTGCACACACTCAAAATTTTAATATAATAATATTAAAAATAAAGACCTTTTAATATTTTAATATAACTGCATGTTTTGTGATGTTAAATAAATCTCTCATTTCTTTTTCTGTTTATCTTTAAAACAAAACAAAACCTGTAAGGTAACCCAGGCTGGACTTGAACGTGTTAGTTACATAACCAAGGCTGACCTTGACCTCTGCCTCCTTAGTGCTAGGATTTCCGGCAGGGACCAGCATGGCCAGCTAATTTTTTTTTCTCCTTTTTTCTTCAGCATCAGTTGTATGTAAGTAGAGGATGTCTTTTAGGACCGTGACTGACTTTTTGGCTATTGGCATGTGGAAAGGAAGTGAGGATTTATTATTTTGGTAGACCCTTCTTATGACAAGGCTCGAAAGCATCTCCTGCAGAGGGGATTTTCTCATTTGCATGGCTTCTACTTTAGAGTGCTTTCTGGTGATAAGGTTGTTTCTCATAGTGCTTCAGGCACAGTCTTTGCTAAGCTGTAGCTAGGAGCTCTTGCCAGAGGCACAGAGTCCTTAGTTCAGTTGTCTTGGTTCTACATCTAGAACTATTTGAGCCCAGCAAAAATTAAATAAAAAGTTATCCCTTCAATCTCTTCCATGCGATATAAACTAGTGGAAATACATTCTTGTTATATGTTTTTGATAGGCATGTGTTTAGCCCATGGACAGCATGGGCAGGTAGTACTTTTCATCATGGGTTTGGCTTATTTTATTGTTTATGATCACACAAAACATTAGCTGCATTGTGGTGTTTCTCACATGAGGTTTGCTTTGTCTCTTCCTGGCCCCTGCTTTCCTCCCATCCTTCTCTTCCTTGTACCCTCCCATTCCTTACTGAACATCCTCTCTGCTCTTAAGTGACTTAGGTTCCTTTTCAGTATGTATCCTGTCCTCCGGGCCTTTGTTCTCTGCTCTCAGGCTAGGTAGTTTCATAGCCTAGACCAGCCCTTACACTGTGTATTTACATTATCTTCATTTATGTTCGAAAGTGAGGATCCTAATAGGAGAAAAAACAGGGCAATTTTCATCTTTCTATGTCTGACTGGCCTCAGTTCTCATCAGTTCTTAAAGTCATTTTATTCATTCTTCTTTCCTTCTACCTGCCTCCCATCCACTTTTCTAAGTACAGCTCAAGGCTCTTATACATCAAAGGGGGAACTTTGCTGACTTGGTGCATTATTCAATACAGTGATTGGAAATGTGATTTCTAACCTTTTTAGATATTAAACACAGCCACCAAAGCCAGCTGGTATGACTTTCATTGAAACAAAATAATGGTGTCGTTGAGACATTTGTTGTAAATTGAAGTTACCCCTGGCGTCTTCCAATTATTTTATCTCTTCTGTCTTCCTAAAGATTCAATAGTTCATTGCAGCTTTTCCCTCCCAGGCTCCGTAGGTGAAAGAAAATGCTTAGGCAGTTTCACATGTGCATGTGAGGACTGTGTGGAGAGCAGTGAACTCACTGCCCCAGTGATTAGATTCATCTGATCAGCTCATTGTCAAAAAATGGGTGAATCCAGTTTGAATCCAAGTCCTGTTTAACTGGCTTGACCAGTCGCCTGAGTCAAATGTTCAAATTGGCTTTCTCTGCACTTACAAGACCCAGGCAGTGTGCAAATGCCTGCTAATTTGATATTTCTGGGCATTTTTTATGGCCTGAGCACCTGTCTTCGTGCTCAGAGGCCCACTTAGTCGACAGTAAAAATAAACCAAGTGGTTCCTGAAAGCTTCGTTTCTAGAAAAGCGGAATGAGCCCTTAGGGTACCCACACATTTGGACTTTGCTCCAGCACACTGTGGCAATACCTGCTGGGGGAGAAAATGGATTCTTTTATAATGTAGGCCGTAAAATATTTGACATAAAACTGTTTCCTTACAAAACAAGGCGACTTCCATGTTGCAATCTAAGCAGATTTCTTCCTGATTTTAGCTGACATGGGGTTTTCCTCTTTCTTGAAGTCCTTTCTTCAGTAGCTCTACTCTTCCTTTCATAAGCCTTTAGAGTGGAAGATGAGCCTGGTGCTTTGTTTGTGAACCCATTCTGAAGTGGAAAAATGTAAACTGACATTGGCCTCTGAACCCAAATCCGTTTGAGCCTTAGTAATTTTTAGTAAGGAGTAATCTTTAGTTAGAGATAGTTTGTGTTACACATGTCCCCTGACATGAATGGGTTAATTATGTCAGCCCCACATAAGCATAACTAGTTTGCGGTGTTTTCTTAGGAAGAATCCAGGACTGTGTTCTTAGTCTTGAGTAACGAATGGACTGCAAAATTTTAGTTTGATTTTCTGTTTGTTTGTTTCAGTCAATGTGAGTAAGTGTAGGCACCATGTGTTGGTGACTGCATGACACAGGTAACTACACGAGGAAATTTCTCTGGCAGTGAGAATACTATCACCTGTGTCTCATTTGTGCCAAGCTGTCTCACCCGGGCCTGGGGACTGTCCAAAGTCCATGTCAAAGGAACACAAGTCACCGGCCCTTGGGTATTAGTATAAAGGGGTAGGAGTTTGTGGTTTTCTTTTCTCTGTTGACACTAAAACTTGAGTTTGGTGGGGGAACATGGATTTCTGAAAGAAATGATCACAGATGCCTGAAGCCCAGATTATGATGGGAGAAGCTGGATAACTGGAGAGGCTCTCTCTTTAGAGTAGACTGTCGCCTGGCTTTCATGGCTCATAATCATGTGGCAGAAATGGGTTCAGGGGCAGGGTGGGGTTGACAGAGGTGACACAGCACCCTACCTAGTCCAATGGTAAAATCTGTGTGTTGGTTCGGAACCATTTTATGACTTCCAAAATATATTGCATGCAACCAGTCCTAATAGGATAGGGTCAAATAGAAAGGGAGGTCCTCCCCCCTAACAGTGGACTAGGGGAGGGGCATAGGGAGAGAAGAGGGAGGGAGGATGGGATGCGGAGGAGACGAGGGAGGGGGACACAGCTGGGATACAAATTGAATAAATTGTAATAAATGATGATACTAAAAAAAAATTTTTAAAAGAGCATAAAATATTTTGCTTCCCAATTGCAATGATGATAGCAATAATAGTAATGGTAACAAACAATAGCAACAAAAACAACATGAATTATTCAGTGAGTGGACCTTAAGTGAAACTCACCACCCACAGTGGTGCCTTGTTCATTCTTTTACCTGCTAAATGCTCATCTAATGATCCCTAAGTGCTAGGCACCCCTGTGGGCATGAATCCTCCTTGAACAAGCAGAAGCCCGACCTTGTAGCCTTTAGGAGGCAGTTTTCAGATAGTGCCATGGCCAGAATCCATTGTAGGCCTTTGCACTAGCTCCTGGCCTGCCGTTCAGGATGGTGAGTGCTATGGAAGAGGTTTTGCCTTGTACCATGTGAGCCCTGGATTGAACAAGTTGAAACAGTGGTCCAGTCCTGCAGCAGAATATAAGGCAAGGAGAAGCTGCTCTGCTCTGGGTTGTCCCTCACGTGCAATCGGAGATGTGATTCCCATGCAACTTGTCTAGTCGCAGAACCAAGGGGTGGGTGGACTCATGATAGTTCTTCGCTTCTTGATGTCTAATAGTATTAAAAGTAGATAGTTTAGGGAGCTTTAAGTAATGAAAGGGTCTGATTATGAGGCCGGTTTTAGATAATGCTCTGGCTGGCTCATAGTATATTCATAAGCGAGTATGCTGTGGAATAGTTTTGATTCTATGCATTTCTGGTGCCTCAAGCTTTTTAATGTGCTTTTCATTGAAATGGTGATCCAGTTCCACTCGCTAGTGATTTCAAATTAGCTTTTTCATTGTCTCGTTTGATTTTCTTTGTTGGCCAAATTTGTAGCTTATTTCTGGTTTGTATGGAAAGAATCGTGGGATTAATTGACTTTCTCTCATTAATGAAAGCCATCTCTGGAGTATAGTGCTTGAGAGTTCCAAAAACAGGACCTTCAGTGACTGGTAGCAGGCTGATTTCTGCTCTGAAAACAAGGTTTCTGTCATTGTTGGAATGCCTCCCCAGGCTAGGTTGGGAGCCCACGGGTGTGATTCCATGTGTCAGTCCTCCAAGCCTGTACATACTTCTTCTGGGTAACAATACAGAAAATACAAGTCTTGGGCAAGTCTAAGCATAGGAGCCTTTATTTTCCTAATCTTTGGTAGAAAATCTGTTGTTTATGCTTCATCACCCGCTCCACTGCCCATCTGTCTATCTGTCTGTCCCTCTCTTTCTGTCTCTCTCTGTGTGTACATGTTTTTGTGCATGCATGTGAGAGGGACACAGAGAATGTATTTGATAAGAAAATTACAAATAGCACTGAAAAGGACTTTAAAAGATTATACATTTATGGGACTTCTTCAGTGTAACAAAAGGCTGGATGTTAAACAAACACTCTCGGTACAGTATCTTTTTAACAAAGACTAATTATTTACATAGAAGATAAGAGGATAAGGGTATTAATAGATTGAATGTCTTAAGTAAAAGGAGAGTTAATAATGATTCCATATTATTGTCTATATTTATCAATTATATAAAGAGTCCTAGGATAGAAAGTTTGTTTTCTAAATTTTTTGATAAGTGGTTTTCTCTTCCATGTTTTGTTACATGGAAGTAGTATAGCTTTTAGTAATAATTTAAAAATAGAGATTCTGTATATAAAAACATATTTTACTTGTCAGACAGGTGTTGTAAAAGAAGACATTTTGACTATTTTGTATATGTTACAGGTAAAACTCGGGTCTGTGTGTAATGTGACACCATCCTAGTTTCTCATTTCCTTGTCTTTGAGGCACATAAGAGGTTAATGGATGAAGGCACTGGGTTATTTAAACAACAGAAAATGATGGAATTTTTCACGAGAATGCAATAGATACACATCAATTTCCCCAAATACATACTGTGGAAATACTATATATTATGAAAGCCAATTAGATAGAATGGAAATCACCCAGGGAACTCACAGAATTTTGTTTTGTTTTGTGTGTTTATGACTGAGGAGCGGTTCAGAGCTTTTTGTTGATGGACAGTTTTAGAATGCTGCTCTTCATTGCTGATGAAAACTTGCTTAGGGAATAGAGAAGTCGAACTAATTATGTCAGGATTTGTCTTCAGTGCCAAACATGAGAAAATGTTTCCTATTCTGCCTTCTGTCTTGATGGTGCCTGTGTCTCAAGCTCCATGGGTCTGTAACGATGCAATCCACAGATCTCTAGTGGGCGGGCCTTGAGTCACATCTGGATTTAAAGGACTCTCTACAGGTTGCTAATACGGTGCATGTTTTGTGTCAGCAAAGAGAAAGATGTTAACATTTGTGTCTTTTTGTGAGGACAACACTCATGGGAGTTGCCATGAATTAATTTCTGTCCTGTATTCTTAGGTATACATAACACTTGACCTTGTTGTTTTGCAGAAGGCTGAAGAGAATGCAGAAGGAGGGGAGTCTGCCCTAGGACCAGATGGAGAGGTAAGGGCAGTGGCTCCCATGGCTCCTGTGTTCTGGGGAAGTCAGCACAGCCCATGGCACCATTCTTTGTGTACACTGACCTTACTTTCCCTGAGCTACTCAAATATATATATATATATATATATATATATATATATATAAAAGTTCTTCTCATGGGTATGTGTGTGTGTATCTATTTGCATGCTTATGCTCTGCGGGTGCCCACAGAGGCCAGAAGAGGGTGTCTGTCCCCTGGAGCTGGAGGTACAGACCATTGTGAACCTCTGGATGTGTACACCTGAAACCAAACTTGGGTCTTTTCCAAGAGCGGCGAGTGTTCTGCACTGCTGCGCCGCCTCTCCAGACCCTCAGCTAATCCTTTTAAAAGTTTTTTTAAAAAAGTACATTAGGGGCTTGGGATGTGGCACGGTGGTTAGAGCTCCCACTGTGCAAGCATGAGGACAAGTTAGGAGCCGCAGAACCCATGGAAAGCTGCGTGTGGTAGCATGTGTGTATGACCCCAGTGTGTCTTCAGTGACATGGGAAGCAAAGGCACAGGGACCCTGGAAGCTCGAGGACCAGCTAGCTGGAGACTCGAAGTGACAAAACTCATGAGGCCTTTTCTCAAACAAGGTGACGCAAGGCTCGACGTCCAAGAGTGTCCTCTGTCCTCCACACATATGCCTTACACTCACACACATTGTGTGTGGAAAAAAATCAGGATGAATGTTGAGCATATGTGTGTACACACACACACACAGAGAGAGAGAGAGAGATGGGAATAGGGGGTTCGAGAGATGAAAAGCATCTTCCTTCAAACCACAGACCATTAATAGTAAAAAGTTAGAGTAACACTTGTTTCAAGATCTCTGATCAGCTGATAGAGTTTCTTGTATGCCGTTCTGTATATAGGTAAACTTAAGATGACTGTGTAGAGGGCTAAGAGGCTAAAGTGATTCTGTGGCTACAGTTGGCAAGTGAATGATGCAGAAGCGTAAAATATGGCCCATTTCCCTACCTTATTACTAACTTCAGATCAGAAAAGTTACATAAGCCAAACAGCTCACATATTCCGGATTTTTCTTGGGGTATATATAGGCTTATAATATAGATTGTATGTAGAGCTACACACGAACTGCCCTTAATTGTATATCTTTGAATCTCTGATATTCTCCTGGGCTCTGAGGAGACAATTATTTCTTGGATTTTTTTTTTTTTTTTTTTTTTTTTTTTTGGTGCAAGATCAGAGAGTTTAAGCTACCTTCACTTGGGGACCCTGAGAAGTCTACCTGAAGCCTCTGGCCGTGGGGATGTGCCCGTTCCCTTCAGGATCACCAGGCACATGGGTTCCATGTAAGCTCTCATGGCTAGCTGCAGAAAAAAAGAGTGAACCACTGCTGTGTGGAAACCTCTTGGAAACACGCATTGACTAGCCTCCCTAAGCCATCTCAAGGAAGGGGAAAATCAGCATAAACGTTGATGTCTGAGAAGCACTAGACCGGCTCTAAGCAGGGTCGAACGCTGTGTCAGAGCATTTACAACTGATAATGGCTTACCCCAGCCTTCTTTCAGAAGGCATCCCGGTACCCCCAACCCAGGGTGACTGAATGCTTTCAGGTCCTCTCATCTCTTATCTTGTGTAGAAATTAGCTCCTGATCTTGAGCCTGTGACACACACACACACACACACACACACACACACACATTTTTCCATCTTTAATGTTAACACATGTGAGTTCCATTTGCTGAAGTTTGGAAAGTGGGTATCTTGCTCAGTTTGTTTTGAAATAATGCTCTCATTTCTCTTCTGGGCTCATTTTGTGCTTTTTGCCAGAGTTCTAATTCCACCCTCAGTGATTTCTAGTTTTCTCTGAGGTGAGACATTAGCAAAGAAACAGGTCCACGATAACAAGATATGGCTTTTTTTTTTTTTTCCCAGGGAAATGGTAGCAAATGCTGGATTTCCCTTTCCTCTCTGAAGTGTGTAGATGACCTTTTACCGTAATGAGGAAGAATCATGTCCCCATGCAAAGCGCAGAATGATTGCTTTAGTGCACACAAGAGTGAAGAGAACTGACAGCCGGGGCAAGCCTTTTTCCTTTAAGGTTATTTTTGTGAATAGTCACTAATATTGGTTCTGATGATGGTGCTTTGTTAGGGAGCAGGAGGAAAGAGCTACCGGGGTTCGCGTTTCTTTTTGGTTATTTTCTCCAAGACATAGAAAGTATCATCAGCCAACTCTTTTTCTTTATCGTTTTTTTGGCTTAATTGGAATAAATTATATGACAATCCTAATTACACCAATGGTGTTGCATGTATTTATTTGAACACAAAACTAATTAAGAGTAATTTAGGGCAAATTCTTTGCAATAATGAATTTCCTAAACAGTCCATTTTACTACTCTTCAGAAAACGTAGCGAAATGCTCACACAAATGAAGCGTTTCCAAGTGCCTTACCCAGGGCCGTCCCTGCTCCTAGAAGTCGGTCACCCTGCAATTAGTGGCATATCCATTTGCATAGGGTTGCTCCATTTCCAGCTCCATTTCCAGCTCCTTCACGACAGCCTGTTCTCTGGGGCACAGTATCTACAACCTCGGCAGTTTTGCATACTTTGAATTTTTCTGAGCGAGCATTTTTTTTTTTTTTGGTAGAGTTTGATAATGAACTTCATCTTTGTCTTGGTCAATTCTTCAGGTTTCAAACAAGCAGGGCTTTTGTTATTGATTGTTTATCATTCTCACAATTTCAGTGGTTGAATCAGACTCCATTCTGGTGGGTTTGTAGTAGATGACACGAGCTAGATTTTGTTGTTCTATCCAAAAAACAAAAACAAAAACAAAACAAAAAAAAAAAAAACAAAAACTAAAACAAAAAAACCCCGCAGCTTGCAGGAATTGTTCCCTGGGGAGTGTTAGGTGAAGGATTGAGGAACTGTGGGTTCTAAATGACCCGAATCAGGTCCGCCTGCCTGAAATAAGAACGGAATATGTTACAGGGCAAGTATCCCTTATCCCAAATGCTTGCAGCCAGAAGTGTTTCCGCTTCGTGTGGGTTTGCGGCTATGACTTGGGAGTATTTACACACACACACACACACACACACACACACACACACACACACACGCTTCTTATACATCTCAGTTTTTTCCACATACACCTTAATGCATAGTCTGAAGGAAATTTTATGTATTATTTTAGTATACTTGTGTTTTGACTAACTGTGGGTGGCCCTTCCCATTGGGCCAGTTGCAGAGTTTTCCACCTGTTCCATCATGTACGCGCTCAGAAAGTTTTAAGTGTCATACTTTTGGGTTAGGAATGTTCATTGTGCTTTAGGATAAAAAGTATATGGAGACTCTGTTGGAAGGCTCTAACCTAGTTTTATATTATCGTATACAACTGATCCAGTAAAGCCATGGCTTCTATTTGCAGCAGGCAGGAGCTTGGCATAGCCACTGTCGTTGCACTGGCGTTGCTGCCACTGTGATGTGGCTTTCTATGCCTGCACCCCAGCTTCCCTGAACTTTTGTATCTTCTAATCGGAGTCTTGGCAAGTACAGCCAGTTAGAAAAGCCAAGGCCATGCACCTGTACCCTATGTGCCAGGGACGCCAGTGTGTGTAGCCAGAGTTTTGGCTACTTTACTGGGTTCTTTTACCTACCACCTTTCCCAACCCAATCTCTTCCAACCCCCCAACACTAGGTAGGAGAGAAAGAATAGAGGGGAAAGGAGGTGTAGATCTCTTTAGACCACCTCTTGCCAGGTAGGGGCAGGTCCTATCTTAGTTGTCAGGATATCTCCAACCAGCAACCAGGAAAAAGCAGCAGCAGGGGGAGCAGTAGCCTCCATAGCTCCTCTTGGGCTCTAGCATTATATACCCTCTGAAGAGTGCCCGGCATTCCAAACGTAAACTATGTTCAGCTGGCAAGATCATGCCCCAGCTAGAGCACAAGACAAGTCATAGTTAGCTGCTGCAGTCAGTCCTAAGCAGCCCACTACCCCACACCTGAGTTTGATCCCAGCGTAACTGGGTATTTAAAGAAACCAGAATTCTCACTACAAATGGGTTCAGGTTTTTTTGTTGAGGACCAGGTTCAGAACCTTGCACATGTTAAACACAAGTTGTACTATTGAGCCACAGCCCCAGTTTTTTGTTTGTTTTGTTTTGTTTTGTTTTGAGACACCTAGGCATTTAACTTGTGACCCTTCTGCCTCAGCTTCCAGGGTGCAAGTGTCACAGGCCTCCACCATCATATCTACTACTTCTGGCTTCTCAGTGGGTGGTGAGCTCTCCCTACCCACAAAGACACCTTAGGTACTGAAGTATGAAACACAGGAAAACATTTCATATACTGGGCAAGCAGAGGAAGCCTGAGAAATGTCCAGCATAGAACCGAGAGAGCCTCCGGACGACCTAGGCTGACTTCATTTCTCTTTGCTCCTTCCAGCCAATCGATGAAAGCAGCCAGATGAGCGACCTGCCTGTCAAAGTGACACACACAGAGACTGGCAAGGTCCTCTTTGGACCAGAAGCACCCAAAGCAAGTCAGCTGGATGCCTGGCTGGAGATGAATCCTGGGTACGGTGTTGAAATGGTTACTGCGGTTCCTGGAGCTTCTTTTGGACTAGGAGTGGATGTGGCGTGCCTTACAAAATTCCCAAACAAAATCAGGGTAGCCTTTGCGGAGATGGGGAAGTTTCCTGTCTGCATTTGCCATCTGCAAGTAGGGTGTTGCGGTGAAGTCACCAATGCCCGTGTTTATAACTTAAACACTTCTTTAAACCTCTTCTCCACTTCTTTCCCTAGGTATGAAGTTGCACCCAGATCTGACAGTGAAGAGAGTGAGTCTGACTACGAGGAAGAGGTATATGTATATGTGTATGTCTGTCTGTCTTTGGACTTCCCTGGCTTGAAAGTTAATGGAGGAGGAAGTGTCTCAGGAAGGTGGGCTCAGCCCCCAAAGCCTCTTGCTCCTTCTTCCTGGGACTATTTGGAAAGGCTCTGATGGTATGGGCCTAGTGACCCTACAGTCATCTCCTGGCTGATGAGAAATCTCAACAAATCCTAAATTCATTTGCAACCAAGAAAAGAGACAGACTAGAGGTAGCATGGAGATCTTTAGGGGAGAATTTTGAAGATGGCTTGCTCTGGGAAAGACATTTTCCTATCCCCAAGTGGTCAGGAGTGAGAGCTAACTGCCCAAGAACTTTTGTGGTCTTCTGAGCCCTGGAGTCCATTACAAGTTATGTCTTTGGGACCTGAGATTTTAAAAGAAAAAAAAAAAAGGCCTAAAGACTTTTAGTGATCTCCTGGACTTCTCTTTAAACATGACTTAATTTTTAACCCTTGTATATTCTGGTTACCCAAAATGAAATGTATTTCTCTTGTTTCCTGGGAGGAATACTTAATGCATTTAGAGCATAAAATGAGAATCTTGGGTATTTTCAATAGGGATTAAAGGTATTTGATAGGTTAATTATGAAATGATTGGTTAGTACAAATAACAAGATTAAGTGATTTTATAGCGTTTGCTTGAATCTGGCTGGCGCAGTCATTAAGCCTGGTTTGGACCAGAATACAGGACCCTAATGCAGCATGCCACAGATGGATGCTGTGCAGCCTCTGAGCACAGCCTCGCCTAATAACTGACAAGGATTTTAAGGCGATGGTCATTTTCCTTCTGTATTTTGGATCTTTGCTTTCTAAATTAATATACCATGAACATTTACTGCTTTTAGAAAACAATAAAAATTTCATTTAGAAAAACATAACCATTAAAAAGCAAATACTTCGTGGCATGATAATATCTCCCAGCTTCTCTCATGTGCTTGCTTGAGTGAACGGGTCCATAATTGATCTGCTATAAGATTTTTCTCTCTGAGGAAGAGCCTGGGAGTTTAAAGATAAGACGAAGTGGGAAGTTTACATAGTCCATGCCACCCAGATGTTGGCAGCTGTAGACATCCCCTGACAGCTGGTAAGAGATGCACTCAGACCAAGTGACAGGAGCCCCAGGCCACCAGCCAGTGAGTGACTTGTAGCACCTCATTTCTGGGAGGCACCTTGCAATGACCTGATGTCATTGTCTCGATGCCACCATTGATACTCTGTCATGTGTGTCCTTTTTTCAGTCAAGAGTTAGGAAACGTATTCATCTTTAGGCGGTTTTGACTGTCAGGTTGATGGTGGACATAATGAATATTTAGTAATACCTCCAAGAGGTAGGGAGGTAGTCACATCCTTTACAGAGGTAACGATGCGATGCTTTTCTTCTGAATACTCAGAAATGTGTGATGCAAAGGAGCCCCAGAAAGTGGCGTGCTCACCAGTTTAGATCCTCTGCAATACACAGGGATCAGTGAGTCTCTATGTCATTCTCAGGAGGATGTTAGGTCTCTAATATCTGCTTTTGGAGCAAGGAATATAGAATTTTAAAAGAGCAGGTATGCTCTGTATATCTGCTTTGAATGATCATATAATTATGTGTCTTTCTGGTGTGATTTTTTTTTTCATACACTTATTCTTGGGAGTATGGGTCTTGGAAACCCCTGGAGCATCCGTTTCTCTCATTTAGCAGGGAAATGGTGAATCACTTGGTTTAAGCAGATGTTAAATTTGCCTCCTCCCTTAATTAAACTTGCTTGCTTCATTTGTGAAGCAAAATACTATTTAATCTCTTTATAAAAAGTGCTAATTATAGAACTTGCTTGTTAAAACATAGGCCTTACTGTATTTCTGTTCTTCCTCCAGGATGAAGAAGAAGAGTCCAGTAGGCAGGAAACGGAAGAGAAGATACTGCTGGATCCAAACAGCGAAGAAGTTTCCGAAAAGGACGCCAAACAGATCATTGAGTACGTGGCCCTCGGGGTTGTCATTACAAGTGCAGTGTTTGAGGTTCACATGGTGTGGTTTTTCTGTTTGCAAATACTGTTTAAAGACAGGAACAGACTTCATACTCACACTTCAATAGAGAAAGTTCCTTCAGCCCCTTACAGGTCACTTCTGAGCTCTGGCCAAGGCCTTTGTGTTGCTCCCTTCCACCCCCCTTTTCTTAACTCAAGAATCCCGTGTTCTGCTTAGGCTCTTCTCCAGACTTCACACCTGCCATCAGTGCCTCTCTCCCAGATTAGACCAATCAAACTTCCACCCCATGGTGGGAGGAGGGCACTGCTTGTCTGCCTTCTCTGCCACCCTCAAGGCCGACAACATCCCCAGAAGCCCAAGGGTGAATCCCATTCTTGAGTCATCCTGACTGTCACAGCTTCATCAGCTGCCGCCTCTGCCCAGGTCCAAACTTTTAGCTTCAGACCCCCCGGCCTGGGTGCGGGGTGCCACTTTGTGCCTCAGTTCAGCCATTCTCTCATTCTCCACTGTGCTGCTTGTATGACCATTATGGGAGTGCTGTTCTGAAAGAGCAGACAAAAAAGGACACCGAAAAGACGAGACTTTACAGAAAGAAGTGGATGTTCTAATGTGGTTTTCCCTTCCCAGGCTGTAGGCTCCTACTTTAGGAGCCTTTGTTTTCCAGTGCACCCCTGCTTATTCAATGAAGATTTTTTAAGAATGCATAGTTGCTCTTCCATATGCATTGGATAAAAGCCCCTCCTCCCCCAAGGCGTAGTGGAAGGAAGAACCCTTTTATCCCCGCCTTCCCCTCTGATGGCCTCTTCATTCCCTTCCTATTTGCCCTGTAAAGCTTTACTAGAGTCCTAGGGATGGAATTTATCTTGCATCCAAAGAACCCAGTACAGCTTCCTTGGCAAAGTGCTGATGGACAGCTATGCAGGTCAGGACCCCGTTGGTTTCTGAAGGTCGGGGGCCTTTTAGAACCTTCAGAGTAACCTGCCTGAGGCTCACATTCCTCATGAGCATAATGTGGAGTTGACAGGCTGATGCTCAGCCCGCTTGGGCTTTGTGAACTTCACAGAGAACATTTCTAACCATCAGGCAGCTCATTCCTGCAGCAGCAGTTTTAGGCTCTCAAGTCACTTCGGACGAAGTAACACACACAGACTCAAACCTCTTCGTGGACTTTCCGCTTCTTGGCTTTTTCAGGACGGCGAAACAGGACGTGGACGACGAATACAGCATGCAGTACAGTGCCAGAGGCTCACAGTCCTACTACACGGTGGCCCACGCCATCTCCGAGAGGGTGGAGAAGCAGTCTGCCCTCCTCATTAATGGCACCCTAAAGCATTACCAGGTAACGGGGGTGTTAACGCCCCATACCAAGCCTTGCCTACACATCACCCCCAAGTATGTGTGCCCCACTTTATGAACCTCAGTCAACTCAGGAGGCTTTGAAGACAGGCTGAGTGCCTTACGTTATCTAGGGCCACTGCTCCCCACCTAGGGTGTGTGTGTGTGGGGGGCGGTTGGCTTCCTTCAGAGCTTTGTGCTCAATATTGCTGTACCACACTGGGTTTGTTTTTGTCATCCTGGAATGGATTTTCTAAGAAATATTGGCTTAACGTTTGGAACAGTTTTACTGTGGTTCTCTGCAAAAGAGAGAAAAACCAGCTCCATCCATTAGGCTGGGGACCGGAAGTAAACAAAGTATTGCTTCAGTTTTCGTTGTAGTAATAGTTGGATGCTAGGGGTTCTGCCATCCCGGTTTTGCTTCTGGCCTTGGTGTATCCAGACATGTTGAGCACCGGGTGCTGGAAGGAATGAAGCTTAACCTGGCAGGTGGGTTAGTTGGTCCAATGAGGAGTGCCAGTAAGGGTGGGGAGCCTCCTCCAAGACAGTTTTCAGTGAAACAGTTACCCTTTCTTGCGGTAATAGGAGCTATATAAATCTTGAGGAAATGTGTAGGGATTTTCAGGGTCAAAGTACATCATTGGCGGGGACCGAGGTGCTGGGAATAATTTATTTGCACGGAGAGGAATTCCAGGTCTTAGCTGGACATGTCCTGCAACTTGGCCACCAGTCTGCATGACTACCTCAAGGGTGACAGGGGGTGGGGGGTGGGGGAGGAAGCAGTCACAAGGTTATGTGTGCCAAGGCATGTAGGCCTAGAGCAGGGAGGGGAAGAGATCCTTAAGGCTGCCAGTCTCAAGATGAGACTTTTGGGGTTTGGACACAGCTCGACCTCTCTTGCTCCAGGCTGGTTCCCCTGGTCCCAGGGCGTACTTGCCTCACAGAGTTCAGAGTGCCAGCTCCTGCATTTATACCTCTTTTTCCGATAAAGTTGCTGGCGCCTGTGCTACAGTTAGCAAGTAGGCTGTAAATGTAACATGTAAATGTGACATGTTTAATTTGAGGGCGTCTCCTGTTTTCTAGCTCTTAACTCCTCTACCGGGTTACCTGGAGTGAGTTCCTCGGTGATTTGTTCCATGAATTACTCTGCAAATGTAAATTAAAGGCAAAATTAAAATAATAATTAGAATTAAGCACTAAAATAAAATAATGAGGTTTTTGTGGTCAAATAAATGTAGGTGGGTACTGTGTAGTAGGACTAAACTATTATAATCTAATACTCCAAATGTGGATGCTGCTAGGGGGAGCGGAAGTCCTGGCTGCTCACAATAGGCTAACCCTGCGCTGTCCCAGGCCACGCACATCATCACCGTGGCAGTGACTCCCTCTCCGTTCATCCACAGTGCCTACCTGCTAACTGAGGACCGGGGAAATAACTGTACTTCATCATGCATACCAGCCTACCGCAGAAAAGTGACTTTGTAAACACGGCTGCCTTCCACAGTTCTTAAACACCCTTCTCTACTAAGACCTGGGTCACAGTTATATTATTGCTTCCTAATATCCTGTAAAACAGTGTCATCTGGAATGCACTTATGGAAGTGTGTGCTTGTGAACAATCATCCCAGAGTTCCTGGGGTCAGCCCCTGCCGCCCACCATTGCTTGGGCCCTATCTGTACTGATGGCAACATGGGAAGAATGACTAGCAATACCTGGGTAGCATTTCTAAAACTGTTTAGACCTTGTGGATTGTCTTGGGAAAGTCTAGAATTTCCCTGGAGCTACATTGACGATCTCTGCCCCTATAATGCCACGCCCCCATCATGAGGTCAGAGTATTCTTTTGAATTTTATTTGGCCTACTTGATAGCTTGTCAATTCAATGTGTTCTTTGCTATATTTGACATGGGAGAGCCATTTATGAATTATTATTATTATTATTTGTTTGTTTTGCTTTTTCAACACAAGGTTTCTCTGTGTAGCCCTGGCTCTCCTGGAACTTGCTCTGTAGACCAAGCTGTCCTTGAGCTCAGAGAGATCCATCTACTTTTGCCTCCATAGAGCTAGGATTAAAGGCATGCACCACTACCACCAGCGTTTTCTGAATTACTTATTTAAAAAAAAAAAAAAAAAAAAAAAAAAAAAAAAAACTTCTACTACTTCACATAATTGTGTGTGCATGTGTCTGTGTGTTCTGTGCTGTCCTGCCCATGGAGGTCAGAGGGCAACCTGCAGCACCTGGTGCTCTCCTTTTACCACATGGGCTCCAGGGACTGAACTCGGTGTTGGCAGCAATCAGCCACTGATGGCCCTCACAGATAAGACTTAAGTGCCACACTGGTTTCCTCTTGCATTCTGCCTGCACCTTTGTAAGCGCTCTTCCTTTCTCCATTTTCCTACTTCCAAACGTGAACTCTTGCACCCACCCCACTCCCCACTGGACTCTGTCCACTCCTCAGTATGAAGCGCTCCCTCGCCTCCTGGGCTTTCAACAGTAAAGGTGCCCATCCTGCAGTCTGAGCATCCCTATCTGTTCAGTGAGTTCTGTTTCTCACAAACGAGTTCACAGGTGGTTCACAGGTCAGCCTTCAGTGGCTCCTCGACCTGGTTAACCCTGGCAGCGCTAGACACAGCCTTCCTGCTGCCTCTTAGAGAGCCGTGCTTGTTGATTCAAGTCTCCTTCCCCATCCAGAGGTTTGTGAGTTTCTAGGCTCCTCCCCTTCCTCAGGCTTTGCTTTTATTTTATATGGACTCAGTCTCTCCCTCTCTTTTTCTCCCTCTCCTTTCCTCTCTCCCTCTCTTCTCTTTCTCCCTCTTCTCTTCCTCCCTCTCTCTCCTCCTCTTCCTTCTCTCTTTCTATCCCTGCCTCTGTCCCTTCCTTCCTCCGTCCTTCTGTCCCTCCCTCCCTGCCTCCATCCATCCCTCTCTCTCAATATTTCTGCCATACAGTTAACTTCCCCAAAGCTGGTAGTCAGCTCACAAGCAGCTCCTGCTGTTTCCATTCTTGTCCCCTTTTCCTCCCTCTTTTTTAAACTTGTTTTTTAAATTTACCTTACCAAGTCATGGGTTATATTATGGCATTTTTGTACACACATTGGCGTTTTCTGTTTTGTTTATATGACAGGTTCTTATATAGCCCAGGTTGGACAGTTGTTGCATAGTCAAGGATAACCTTGTGAACTCCTGATTCTCCTGCCTCCAACTCCCAAGTGCTGGGTCGGGCCTTGGCCATCACCTGAGGCCATCCCCCTCCTCTTCCTCTTTACTTCTTCTCTCTCAGGGCTTTTGCATTTCTCTCCTTATCTCTTTTTGTTGCTGCTTTGCAAACCTTTAAGATGACTTAGGTCTTGCAATGCCCTCCCCAACCCCATTTGGCTTATGAAAGTCTTCAGATGGTTACTGTAGCCAGTACACACTTAGACACATTCACCAAGGTGGGATACTTCATGGTCCGTGCGTTCCAGCTTCCGAAGGGGGTGCGCGTCTACCTTGGTGGCCATCTGCTGTAGTTCCGTGTGTGATCCCTCATAAAGAAGAGTTGCTCATGAGTATTTTAAGTACGAGATCACCATGTGTTCTAAACATAACTTAATTAGCAAGTTAACCTGGCAGTAACATGCATATCAACATATACATGTGTATGTATATCTGTATATATGTATATATATTTCATCTAATCGATGCTGTCATTTAAACCCAGCAGAGCTTCGTGATAGTGCGAATAGTCTGAACTTCCACCCCACCTTTCTCTTGTGCTTAAATGGAAATGTAAAGCTGGGCCTTGTGCCCACTGCTTTCCATGCTCTGGAAATATGTGCACCTTCCAGGCAGCCAGCTCCCAGGGAGCTGCCCACAGCGCAGAGTTTCCGTGTGCTGCCTGGGGACTTTCTCTACCAGGAAAAGAAATAAATGTCCTTCTGGAGGCCAGCAGAGTGGCCCTGGATCCCTGGTCACAGGCTTCCTCACAGCAGGGATGGCACCCTGGGGCAGGCTGATCATGATCCAGAAAACAGTTTCTGATGATAAGTGGTCTGTGCGCAGGCTTGGCCCTCTGGTTTGTCTTTAATCCTCGAATTGGCTTTTTGTTCTTGGAGTGGTTGGAACAGACGCTGGTTTGGGTTTTCTTCATTTATAATAATTCTAGAATGTCATCTACTGTGAAATGCTAAGTATGGATGAGCAGCAAAGCTGCTTCAAATCCCACCAGCAAGCTCTAGCCCATCCTTTCTAAATCTGATTAACACTTAGCACCTGGCAGGCAGCAGGGGCGATTAGGGGCTCATCTTTTAAATTCCTCTTGCGTTGGTGCTTCCTCGCCCCACTTTGCTACTGTGGGGAACTCGGCATACAGCACCGAGAAGTGCAGGAAGTCACAGCCTCACTTGAGTTGTATTAGTATTAATTACCTGTGCAGATCTCGGATAATTGAAACAATTACTCTTCATTTCAGCTCCAGGGCCTGGAATGGATGGTTTCCCTGTATAATAACAATTTGAACGGAATCTTAGCTGACGAAATGGGGCTCGGCAAGACCATCCAGACCATCGCACTCATCACGTATCTGATGGAGCACAAAAGACTCAATGGCCCCTATCTCATCATTGTTCCCCTCTCGTAAGTAGAGTCATTTATTCCGCAGCCATCGTCCTGTGTTGTTGGAGATTACCCCGTCAGTGGCTTGTCCTTGTCTCTCACTTCAGATAGAACAGCAGCACGAAGTTGGAATACCATGAGCACATAATCTGAATGAATGAACATTGGATTTAATTTTTCACCCACCCCAGCCCACCCCACTGTCGACTTTTGACTAGCTAGTAAAGTACACAGTGACTCTGATCAGCCATTGACATTTTGACATTTTGTGGTCAGGATAGCCCACACTGTGTAGAGCAGTGGTCCCCAACCGTCCTAATGCTGCCACCCTTTAATACAGTCCTTCATGTTGTGGTGACCGTAAGAATGATTTCGTTACTGTTATGACTCATGGTGCAGATATCTGCTGGGTGACCCTAAAGGGATCACAGGTTAAGAACCCCCTGCTGCAGAGCAGGTTCAATCCCTTGTCCCTCAAGTAGCCTGCTAAAGAGAAAGGTGGAAGCATTGATTAATTGTTCTAGAAGTACTTTCCTTGTTGTGTTCACACTTATGCACACACGATGCATACCTCCAAAAAGATCACAGCTGTGCACATCTTCTTCATTGCGCCTTTTAAAGCAGAGTTGAAATCAAAATCTTTGCTACAAACAAATTCTGCATCTTAAGTAAACTCGGTCTGTGCACTTTGTGTTTCAGTGTCTTGCTGTGCCAGAAGGACCAGTCTTTACTGCTTCCATTGCGGCCCCACTTCTTCACCCTCTGGATGGCTGCCCCTGGTCCTTAGCCAACACTCTGTGAGCTAAGAAATAACTGTTCACATTCCCCCTCTTGAGGGCAGTGCTTCGGTGCACGCCTGTCAGGTCGACACTTTAGACACTGAGATCTCGCCATGGATTTCACAGACCTGCAGGAGGAACAAAGCTTTTCATTTTATATTTCCTTCAGTTCTTTTTTTTATTTTCCCCTGAGCAAGGCTGAGTTATCTTTCTCCATAGTGTGTACATGCCTTTTGCATTCGATCTGTATTTGCCTGGTCTGACTTGGTTATTATGGTTACACTTTGGGGATTAAGAAAGAATCATTCAGCATTTCTTCCTTGCTTCCCTTTGACAGGCCTATTTACTGTTTTCATGTGATTTTTGTAATTTATCTTCCCTGGTTCAGGTTTTCTCCAAGCTTACATGGCTAGTTGTAAAGATCCCAAATCATCAGGCAATTGTTGGTTTTCAGAACCATAGGAAGGTTCTGATTTTTTCCTTCATGTGTTTCTACACTTTCAAATTGTTTCTTGTGAGATTTTTTTTTTTAAATGAACTGTAAAATTGACATGCTTTCTGGCAGCTTATTTCTAACTTA
Organism: Psammomys obesus; assembly: GCF_907164565.1. NCBI lineage: Eukaryota > Metazoa > Chordata > Mammalia > Rodentia > Muridae > Psammomys > Psammomys obesus. The sequence continues at coordinate 10,726,944 of NW_026592510.1, read as the reverse complement.
CCTCTTCTCTCCATACCTTTAAAATAAATATGTATGTGGGCTATTTTATATTCTCTAGCCCCTTTTAAGGCAAGGACTGAAAATAGGTAACAGTTTTCTAGTAAATGACTTTCATATAAATATGTGTGTATGATTTTTTTTTTACTGTGTTTTTGTTGTTTTGTAGGACTCTGTCTAACTGGACATATGAATTTGACAAATGGGCTCCTTCTGTGGTGAAAATTTCTTACAAGGTTTGGAGCATTGTATTTATATATAAATGTTGAAAACCAAAAAAATAAAAATGAAAATAAAAGGGCCCTATTTTCTTCATTCCATATGCACATCCGTGAACTGTATTTGGTTGTAAAGTTTTGTCATGTACATCATGTACTAAACAGTGAGAGTTAATCATCCCAAGAAGATTACTGTAATAAACCATAATTACTTTCAGATAGTGAAATGCAGAAGAAAATTGTTAATTATCATATTGCGAGGTTTCTGATGAGAGTAATACAAATGACAAATACTGCACTTTCTGTGTGCTCCTGACTGGCTTGCTGCGGGCTGCTGCTGTGGCGAATGCTCCTGCCTTTGCAGGCAATTACCGGGGCGCTGGGGCTGCCTGCTGCACGCTCCCACAGAAAGAAAGCCTTTCAGCCAAGCAGCAGGTTCCCTACTACTGCAAGCTCACTGCAATTTCCTTCTCTCTTTTCCTTCCTCAGTTGTAAGTGGGAAACCTTCCTGTACGGATCTGGAAAGGGTCAAAATACGTGTGGTTTAGCTCCTGCTTTCTCCACAGATAATAGATCAGTATATGATAATGCATTTATGTGCCCATCACCTGTCTAGGTTCCATTAAGCTCTGAACAGCAAGGAATAGCACCTATGTACTTCCAGTGGGTAATCGATGTATTTTTCTTTCCATTCAGGGTACCCCTGCCATGCGACGCTCCCTTGTTCCCCAGCTACGGAGTGGCAAATTCAATGTCCTCCTGACTACTTATGAGTACATTATAAAAGACAAGCACATTCTTGCAAAGGTATGTTTTTTTTTTTTTTTTTAAATTCTTTTATCTCTAATTTGGATCATCTCTCTGAAGTGTAAAGTATCCCTCAAATTATACTCAATAGTATAATTTGATCATTGGATGGCTGGTTTCTCTTTCTTTCTTTCTTTCTTTCTTTCTTTCTTTCTTTCTTTCTTTCTTTTCTGAAAGCTAGTCATAGTATTCAATATTATATGCATTTGTGTGTGTGAGAGAGGGAGTGGAAAAAACTGATTGATTTCTCCTGGGCGCTTTCCTGCCCACTTGTAGTGAGTTCACATCTTTTTTAAAATTTTTATTTTATTTTTTTATTTTATGTGGATGGTGTATTGCCTGCAGACATACATGCGCAGTGCCCATGGAGGCCAAAGGCAGGACCCTTAGATCCTCTGTGACCAGGGTCACAGAGGGGTGTGAGCCTCTCTGTGAGTGCTGGGAATAGAACCCAGGTTCCCTGGAAAAGCAGCCATCTCTCCAGCCCCAGTTTCACATCTATTAAGAAAATCCACCTGGCTTTCTTCTGGAACTTTTCTCTCCAGCAGCCCTGAGTGTGCTTGGAAAGAAATAATTGTTTTTGTTGCCCTGGGTTACTGTCAGCACAGCTTCATTCCTCTTGTGCCTCTCTCTCTCTGAAGGCAGTAGGCACCCCTCCAGATGGCGTCCTCCATCAGAGCACTTACCCAAGCCGAGGCTTGTGTGCTTTATCTGTTTTCAGTTTTTCCTGGTAAAATAATGGGGAGCTACTGATTTAAATTACTCAGGGCTGTTCCTGGGGTTATTTGTTTGGAGCAGAGAGGGAGTTGTCTCTGCGACCCACGCGGCTCCTCATTTGTAGGCCTGAAGTTGTCCTTTAGTCACAAATGAGAAGGGTTTCTTCCCATCTGTATCATGTTGTCTCCTAATATGTTCCTGTAGAAGGATGGAAGTACTACCTTTCCTGTCACCAATCATGAAGACTTCATTTTTCCCCCTGTGGTAATTTCTTTTACACCATGGGGTTTGGAAATCAGTCTAACCTTAAACTAAGTTATGGTCAGAATTGAACAGAGTCCGTATTTCTGGGGTTTGTTCCATCTCTGCATTAAGCCTTTGCTCTGAGAACTGTGCATTCCCTTCGTGGTATGATGGGAAATAACATAAAGGAAAGTCATGCCCAGGGGAGGTTTAATAATTGAGATGACACCGACAGCAATGCCGCCTTCCAGTTCCTCATGCTTGGAAATGAATGCGGCAGTGTCAAAAAATGACGTGTCTCCAATATTACTGTGGGAATGCGTTTGTACCTTTGAGATCCCCAAGAAAATCATCTTGAGACTCCTGGTAACGAGATGCAGTGCTTTTTATTTGTTACTGGAGAAATGGCCCTCCAAAAAGGGGTGGTAATTTTTCCAAGCAGAAGACCTAATTAATACTTACTCAGTGGCAGAATCAGTGATCTCTGGTTCCTTGATGCTTCATAAGCTCAACTGAGGAAAAAAGTACATTTAGAATATCTATTAAGATGCATTTTTATCTGTGGGCCTCTTTGCTACTGTGGGGAAGCTGACTGTAGGACTTTGGTCATTCCTACACACTTGGCAGTGGTAGAGAAAAGGGAGCAGGGGATGCTGGTAGTTTCTTTTATCTGGATATCCTAGCTTGGCTGCTGATTTTCTTTCTCTTTCCTGGTTTCACGGGAACTTCTAATGGAGAGGTGAGGATTATGCCATACTTACTTGTCTGCTTCCTCTGACTCTCCAGGCTCTGACTTTCCCAGAGGCAGAGACATTGGAGCAGCAGAACTTTTGTTATGTTTTTTAACCAATGCCACTTTTGTGATTCTCAACTTGTAGATCATGACTCCTTTGGGGTCTACCTTTTCATAGGGGTCATCTAAGACAATCAGAAGACAGACAACTACATTATAATTTATAACAGCAAAATTAATAGTTATAAGGTAGCAAGGAAAATAATTCAATGGTTGGGGTCACCACAACATGAGGGACTGTAATAAAGGGTTGCAGCATTAGCAAGGTGGAGAACCACTGGTGTAGGTAAAGGATAGACTTAGTGGGATGCCCGCCTGTTCTCCCCTCAGCAGTAAACTTAGAGAGGCTTAAAGGTAGGATATGAAAGAGGAATGCCTTTGGGAAAAATATTATGCCATGCTCATAAGTATTTTTTTGTGTTAAGGAGTTTGCTGTATTTAATTCTGCAGCTTGGCCCAAGTGGAGGATGAGTGGTATTTGCATTGCATCTCTGCCAATGAACCTGTGATCATTTTGAGTAGAAAAGGGTTCCACAGCCTGGCAGGTGAAGAATTTGCTTGAACTGAAGGGACCTGTTAGTATGATTCTTTTTCCTTCCTTCCTTCCTTCCTTCCTTCCTTCCTTCCTTCCTTCCTTCCTTCTTTCCTTCTTTTTAAAGAAACTGAATGTTTAGATTTTTGGGTGTAACATTCCAACTTTGCAGTGTTAGGAACCCAACACTGAGACATACCATAGAGGTAGTAGATAACTGTTATGTAAGAAAGAAGACAGGAAGGCAGGAGGGCCTAGGAAATAGTTTCCCTGCTAAGGCATCTTACAGAAGCTAGCCAGTCATTAATATCTGCTTCTAGAGGCTGTGAGTAGTCTATTCATCTTTGTGAGCAGAGATACCTTGACCACCAAAGTCTGATCATGACACATTAACCAATAGGATGGCCCGTTGGGTAGAAAAAAGCCTGATCCAGTCTTGGGAGCGGCCATTTCACTCTGGGTCTATTTTCTTGTTTCTAGAAGGTGAATTAGAATCACTTGTCCTGGGAGTAACGCTGTTGCTTTAACAGTTAGCCAAGCGGGGCCAGTGCTCCATCAGTTGTATTCCTTTCTCTTTAAGAGTACCATTCTACATCTTGTGCCAAGTTGGATTTTTTGTTTTCACACACACACACACCAGCCTCTTGGAAGCCACTGCATTTTTGTTTACTAAACACACATTGGCCCTTCCTTTGGTCTTGCAGATTCGGTGGAAATACATGATAGTGGACGAAGGCCACCGGATGAAGAATCACCACTGCAAGCTGACTCAGGTCTTGAACACCCACTATGTAGCCCCTAGAAGGATACTTTTGACTGGGACCCCGCTACAGAACAAGCTCCCCGAACTCTGGGCCCTTCTCAACTTCCTCCTCCCTACAATCTTCAAGAGTTGCAGCACATTTGAGCAGTGGTTTAATGCTCCATTTGCCATGACTGGCGAAAGGGTAATGGTCAGACGTGTGTGTATGTGTGTGTAGTGTGTGTATTTGCCACTGTGTGATGGTGAAGAGAACGCAGAGGGCCTAAAGCTTAGTATATAAGAGCCACAGAAACCCTATAGGGTGGTTTACAGTATTGTTTGATCAGTGGGTGGGATCTGGTCTCATTTGGGATTAGGTTTCCCCTCTAAATCTAGATTCATACAGGGCATCCTAGCCTCTTTGCCTTTTGCCAACTTCTTGACTGGTAGAATTTTCAACCAGAGCATGCCACAGGGAGGGTGAGGCTTTGTTATAAACTCAAGACTCTTCTTTTACATACCTCCACATAGAGTTTGAATGGAAACATTAATTTTCCACATTTCTTTCAGGTTTAAGTGTAAACCTCCACTTTATCTGTACACAAATACTCCTTAATCCTAGAGTCAGTATTCTCACATTTATTATTATTATTGTTATTATTATTATTTCTTTAACTATCTTTTCTTTGAGCTCATGAGAGGCAAGCTTGGGCTATTGCAAGGAAACAAACAAACAAACAAAACACCAACCAACCAACCAACAACAACAAAAAACCCTCTTAGATAGGCACATACCATTTTGATTACTGGGTCCTTGACTGTAAGAATGAAAAACCACTAAAATGCTTTAGACATACTTATGTTTGAATTGTTAGCCCTTTAATCTTAAGGTACCTAATATGTTTGTTTGCTGTTCATTAACTGACTTGCCTATTTAGAGAAAGCAGATCAATTAATCCAGTACCCTAGACGCTAACAAAGGAAGGTGAACAAAAAAAAGAGTGTTTCATTAAATATAACTAAATTTGGGCAAAGAAAGGGAAAGGAGGTATCTTAGTGAAGGTTTTATTGCTGTGATGAGGCATTATGACCCCAGTAACTCTTATGAAGAAAAACATTTCATTAGGGCTGGCTTATAGTTCATGGTCATCATAGTGGGAATCATGACAGCACATAGGCAGACATGGTCCTGGAAAGGTAGCTGAGAGTTCTACGTCTAGATCCACAGGCAGCAGGAAAGGAGAGTGAGTGGTGCTGGGCCTAGCTTGAGCATCTGAAACCCCAAAGCTCACCCCCTGTGGCACACTTCCTCCCCTACACCTACTCCAACAAGGTCACACCTCCTAATTCTGCCACTACCCATGAGCCAATGCGGGCCCATTTTCATTCAAAACACCATAGCACTGCAAAAACAAAACAAACAAAGAAACAAAACACCATAGCACTATGATGGAGGAGCATGAAGAGCACTCACTCTTGTTCTTCCCATTTTCATATTCAAGCCCCCAACCTTTTATATGTTTCTGCACTGGACACAACAAAAGTCAAGGGCTTCAACAGAAGTAGGAGCATGTGAACTGTTGCCCCCTTTTCCTGTTCTGTGTCCATCATAAGTCAGTCGTTCTTGCCATGCGTTTTCTCTGAAGTTTGGGGCTCTTCATACTACCAGCATGAAATTTGTTCTAGGGCAGTTTCCCACAGAAATAGGCTTGAAGGCAAAGATGCCTATCTGGAGGTAGGAAGAGAAATTTGGAGGTATAGATGGCTGGCATAAACCTGGCTTTATAACAGCACGTGAAATTTCAGTATACATTGAAACACCTAATGGGTGTGCCAGAATTTTACTCTGTGAAACTTCCTCCAGGAACTCACCTAAGTTCGTTTTGTAGGTGGACTTGAATGAAGAAGAAACGATTTTGATCATCAGGCGTCTACACAAGGTGTTGAGACCCTTTTTGCTGAGGAGACTGAAGAAAGAGGTTGAATCTCAGCTTCCAGAGAAGGTCAGTTGTAGATTCGAGCTGTGGGTTTTTTCTCTCTCTCTTATGTGTTTTTTCAGTACCTGCCTTTGAGGCTGCCTGTCTAAAGTAACAGGCCAAGAGTTCAGCAGCAAGTGGAATGTTGAAAATACCCTCAAAGACTTTCTGAGTTTGATCCATCCGGAGGGGTAGTGCTGGTCTCTCTCAGTCTGGTCTCTCTAACTTTGGGACAGGCTAAATAAAATAACCAAATTCATGGACTCTCATTGTATTTTGAATTTATATATCCTAAGTTTCTGAGCGTATATCGTACTCTAAGGCAAATAAAGATTGGCATTTGCTACTTGTGCCAGGTTTCCTGAAAGTTCATTCAGTGTTTAGTATTTGTGATATTATCGTTTTGATAGGAACAGAGTTACTGTATAAACCACAGGCTGGGGTGTGGGTTTGTATGATGTAACTGAGTTCCTGTAGACACACCTGGGAACTTCTAGGCACATAGTTTTTTTTCTTTGGAAATGGTTTTTATTCTGTAGAGATCCTTTGGGCCTGGGTTAGTATTGGGCTTTGAACTTCGATCACTGTCCCCGGTCCTCTTCTAGAACCGTCTACACCTGAAGTTCTGTCCTCTAAAGGGTGGCTTGCTTGGTATGAAATACTGTTTTTTGTTTGTTTGTTTGTTTGTTTGTTTGGCTTGGTTTGGTTGTAGTTGTTGTTGTTTTTCGAGACAAGGTTTTCTCCCTGTAACAGCACTGGCTGTCCTGGAATTTTTTTTGCTCTGTAGACCAGGCTGACCTCGAACTCATAGAGTTCCACCTGCCTCTGCCTCCCAAGTGCCAGGATTAAAGGAGTGCACCACCACCACCTGGCATGCATGATGTATTTTTATTTGCCTTTTATTTGATAGGTTGGAGCTAAGCTGTCTTTTTTCATGATTGTGAATTTTTTGTTAAAAACTACTAGACAGATTGGTGTATTCCATCTGTTGTAAGAGTTGGCAGGTGGTTAGACAGATATAATCATTTTGCCATGAGAGCATTTTATGTCTTCATCCCTTATTCATCGATAGTCACACACATTAAAAAAAAAAATCTTATCCCATGCTTGTCCTAGTAAAAGCTTATGTATGTATTTTACTTTGTTAGTGAATACAACTTGGGGACCAGGTACTGTTTCTATACCCTTTGGCTTCCTGTGGTCTTGACCTATATTGGTAAGAACGACACTCTATATGCTGTATCTTTTGTGGATCTCTTTCTAGGCATCCAGATCTTTAAAGGCAACCACTGTCCTGGAGGCGGCTTGGTGGGGTCGAAACTGTTGACTCTGCCCATAAGTGGGCACAGGAAACCCTACATTCTTGGTTACTTATGGTATGAATGTTGGCAAATCATATAGCCCAGGGTAGCCTTAGTGATCTCACCAGTGACCTGGAAAATATGTGCCGTATCAGGACTGCTATACGGTCTCAGTGCTAGATGCGTGAACATACACGTGGCACAATTTCTGTTGTCTTGGTGCGTGTGTGTGTGTGTGTGTGTGTGTCTCCTCCTGTGTCTCTTCTGTTTCAGTTGTTAATAGAAGCTCTACTCTCTTGTCCACTTGAAGTTTTTATCACTGTTCTCTTGTCTTTACTGTGTTTTTTTTGTATCTTGCATCTCTTGCATCTCTGCCTGTGAACCAGCTAGAGCATGTGTTGTTGACTTGATTCAATCAATATCTATTCTCTATCTTCATTACCTTGTTCATATTTTTCTTCTAACCTGGGGAAAGTTGGAAATGCAGCTGTCATCCTTGGGGGGTGAGGAGTCTTTTCTTTAATACCTGCTGTTTATAAGTACAGACTGTATATCTTACATGGCTGGAGTAAAAGGAACCATAAAAGAGTAATAACTGTTGACAGAAACAAATTTTTTTTAAAACTAAAGCCATCTATATTATTTTATTCTTAAATGTTTCCATGAAGAAGAATAAGAAAATGCATTTTAATTTTAATTTTAGTTTACAGCAAGTAAAATGTCTGTACAGAACCATACTCCTTTTATTTCACAGCTCTGTGGTCCTAACAAATGTCTGTGTCACTCTGTTCAGAACCAAACTACACAACTGTCCCTCGCCTAACTAAGCTGTTCTCCTTTGCATACCTATGCCTACACTCCAAGTGCAATACCCACGTGTTCACCACCTTCCCCTATTTCCCCCTTCCACGCTTAGCTTCATGTGACCTCTAAGCTGTTCTCCATCCCTAAAGAATGCCAGATGAACTAGTTGCTGTCTGCATGTGGGTTCTTTGAGTCTGTGTAATGTGTTTGGAAGTCATCCAGGTGGTTTTGCTCACCCACAGTAGATTAGCTTTGTTGAGGGACATTGGGTTGTTTGGTTTGTTCAGTGTGTGTGTGTGTGTGTGTGTGTGTGTTTGTCTGTCTACCTGAGTTTATATACACCACATAAGGCAGGTACTTGGAGGCCCGAAGAGTGTTCTAGATTTTCTGAAGCTAGAGTTATATGTTTGTGACCTGCCCAGTGTGTGCCAGGAACTGATGTGAGTCCTCTGTGAAAGCAGTCAGTATAACTAACAGCTGAGCTATCTTTCCAGTCCCTGACAGTCTGAGCAGAACTGCTGTAGGCATCTGGATACAGGCTTTTGTGTGATGTAGTTTTTGTTTCTCTTGTGTAAATGGCCAGGAGTATTATCTCTGAGACACATGATTAATAAATGGATTATAAATTTTATGAGATAAAATTATTATAAAGTAAAATGGTCTTATAAAATCATGCGATCTCAGTGTTCTCTGCACCTTTCTGAAATGCTTTGTAGTCCTACTGGCAAGATGTGAGCATTCTAGTTTCTCATGTGCATCAATGCTCGGTGTTGTCAGGTATGTTTTTATTGTTGTTGCTCTTTGTTTCCAAATTTTAGTAGGTATGAAGTTGTGTCTTCAATTCCATTTGTTTGATATTGAGCAGTGTTGAGTATCTTTGCCTACACTTGGGCTGTACACTGAGGAAAGCCAGCTCTCATAGTAGGCTAATGGGACACCTACTGAGCAGGGGAGATACTGTGCCCCTACCTATGGCCACAAAGCCCATTTCTTACATTCAGGAAATAACACCAGTTCATAGAAAAGGGATTATACAAGGCAACTTAGACTAGATGAAAATTTAATTTTTCAGTTGAGCTCCCGTGGAAGCTATCTGGCCTGACTTTTTTCCTTTGTGGATTGGTAGTCTTAAGAACCAGTGGTGCAGCTGGTTGCATGTACAGGGGCATCTCAGTGCATGTGTGGCATGTGCCTGCTATGTATATGCATGTGTGCATATGTTCATGAGCGCTGTGTCTGAAGTTAACAAGATCTTGGACTACCTAAGGTCAATCCTGATTTTTTTTTTTTAATGCATACAGGAAAAAAAGCATTATTTAGATGGAACACTTGTGTATTTGTATAAAAGCTGGGAATGCTTACTAGAATTAATCATGAACATTATTCTCCTCTTGTGCCATAGATTCCAGGACCTGAGGCCTTTGTAGGTTGAATTGTTTATTGAAAAAAATCTCAGTTCACCACATGAGCCTATTTCCCACACTGGCCTGTGGTTCACTGTTCCGATGATGAATCCTTTTGGAATGATAATCTTGAATGAATCCTTTTGGAATGATAATCTCAAAGGCAGGAGCTTTGAGGAAAGCTCAAGTTCTACCAAACTAAATGGAGGTTAGGATTCTTAGGCAGTATAACCAATGTATTCACCTGCTTGTGGGGATTGATTCAGTCTTTTACTAACTCAGAGTTCCTAGGGGACAGTTATCATGTGTGTGAAGTCAGTGCCTCCGTTGTTCTTAGAACTGGGATCAACGGAGTCCCAGTAGCTGTCAAGACTATCCCTTATAGGGGACATCTGATTTCAGAAGTCACCAATGTCACTCTCTGGACCACCTGTGTGTTCAGAGGCATTCTCACATACTTGTCTTCCTAAGGTGCCGCTGCATTTGGGGAGGGTGAGCTCAGACCCAACCCAGTTGAGATTGTCATAATTTGTAGGGTTCTTTACTCTGTCTGTAGCTATCAGTTGGTTCATCTGTGCATTTCCTTGCACTCAGAGCAGGTAGAAAATATATAATGGGAGGTGTGTTGTAAATGGTTGACAGCCTTGACCTTTGACGTGAGGTCTGTTCGCGCTGAGTGCTGGTGTAGCAGTGGGAGGTGGCGTCACCCAGCCAGCAAAATGAATTATACAGTCTTTCAGATGCCTTAGTGGGGGGGGTTCCCAGTGCTCACACGTGGGTGTGGCAGCAGGCTGTGCAGAAGGAGCTCAGTTATAACCCCCTGCAAATGCAGACCGATGCTAGCGGAGCTGTGCATATTTATGTGTCTCTGTAGATACGCTCTGTAGATCTGTAACATGCAGGGTAACACTGATGCCAGGTGTGGTCTGTCTGTCTGTCCCAAGGTCACTCATGTACCTGGGTGGTCGTAGGGGAGGCTTGGGTTGGATTCTCCCACTAGGGCATCTCAATGTCCATCCATTTTTACTTGTCTGTGTATTCAGATTCTGTATGTTGTAACTGGGTTTTCCTGTGTCTACAAAAGTAGACTTCATATGATCTGATGTTTTGGTTCAAAGTGTTTGGGTTTGAAAGCAGGACCTATTTAACTAGGCTAATCTCCTAGGACCCAGGAAGATTGAAGAGACTCTGCCAAAGAATAGAGGTGGGAATGTGGAACAGTGTGAACACAGAACAATGAGAAGAAAGCCATGCTGTTTCTCCTCCTGGCAGCTTCCATTAGCTGCACATAGAGTATTCAGGTTGGAACTGATACAAAATATCAGGCATCATCACACTGGCATCATTATATAAGGATGTAAAGCATCTATCTTTAACATTGTCCCACTGTCCTATAGGCCTCAGCCCATGCCTTGAAATGCTAATGTTAACACATGTATGTAATAATTATTAAGAAAAGCTATAGCAATATATTGGAAAGATGAGTTTTGTCATCAGACAAGGTCCAGGACCATTTTCTCTGAGGGACATGGAGGAAGAAATGGTTTTTGATTAATAGGGCTCTTGAGGGAATTTTTTAAAAATTCCATATATTTACATGGTACACACGTGTGCACACATGTGATATGATGGAACTGTGTCCACACATGTCGTGGTGCATGTTGGAGGTCAAAAGATAACTTTTAGGAGTTTTCTCTCCTGTGTAGGTCTCAGGGATTGCCTTTAGGTCACGAGGCTTAGAGGCAAGCACCTTTCCCATTGTGCCATCTCATTGGTCCCAGGAGAAGGTCTTGGGTACAGTAGTATTTAGAAAGGGTCCCTAACATTAAGGACCACCTAGGCTTGGAGAAAAGTGTGGGAGCAGATAAAATCATCTGCAGTCGTTCCTGACCACTCCAGGAGCGAAGGTAAAATGTGCTTGTGGAGCGTATAACAACAGATTTGGTCCTTTATCCCACCAGCTCCTTCTACCGTTATTGATGCAAGGGACGGGGGAGCCTCGGGCCTTCCTTCTAGAACAGCTATGTAGCCCTCTAGAGGAACGGTTCTCAATGTGTGGGTCCACATGCATGCTGATTCATGCAGTGGCAAAACTACAGTTACGAAGTAGCAACAAAATGAAGTGATGGCTGGGGGTCACCACAACAGGAGACACTGTATTTAAGGGTCGCAGCACTGGGAAGGCTGAGAGCCGCTGCTCTGGAGGCTCTTGCCTCTCTTCAGATGGTCAGCATCCTGTCTCCATGGTATCAGCAGGCTGACTCTTCTTCCAGAACTCCTCCACCTCCAGCCCTTAGCAGTAGCTGACTGACACATAGAAAGTGAGGGTTCCCTCCTCTTCCATCTCCTGACACGCCTTGACAAAAGAATCAGTCATGTCTTCTACGCTCAGGAAGGTGTGGAGGAGCCAGCAGCAAGGCGGTACCAAGTAAAAGTGGTCATCAGGCTGAGACTCTGAAATGGTCTCTTTGGTCATCCTTAGGGGTAGTCTGAAAGAGTAGACATACTGAGCTAGGAGCGTGACCTCCTGGCTGCTCAGATTCTTGTCTATGAAATGAGATTAAGTGTTCTATCTTGTGATAAGTTTGTAGGAATTAAGTGAGAAAAGACACACCCAGCATTTTACATAGAGCTCAATATCAGCCCGTGATGCCATCATTATTAAACTTGTTAAAGTCCAAACTTAAAATTTTTCTTCCCCACAATCAAATTTCATTGTAAGTTTAGAGCTCTTGAAAAACTAGGATAGTGGTAATTCTTTCGCTGTGAATGTGTAGTGGAAACTATCACACCATGGAAACTTTGAGTCACCTGTGTCAGTCATACCTGAGGAAAACCATACAACATAGGAATTTTATTTTTTTTAAAGAAAAGAAGAATAAAGGGAAGACACAATCAGATAGGTGAAACACAAAGCCGGCGTTAACTGTGTACTGATTTGTTAAATTTAAAGATTTGTGTTTCCTCTCTGACCTGGAAAGTTACTAACCAACTCAATTTAGGTAACTCTCCGGCATAAGAGCCAGCCTTCCTGTAATTGCCAGTGTGAGGAGACAACCAGTTGTGCCTCCAAGGGCTCCGCCTCCTTCTAAAAGTGAACAGCCAAATGAATATTCAACTTCTCTTCATCTGTGACCTCCTCTCTCTAGCCCTCGGAGCTGAAAACAGCCTGATCATTTTTAAACAGTTGATTGAACACCAGGCAGTTGCCTGATTTTCTTTAATGGTGTTCCTAGATATCCAGGTGGCAATCTGGCATTTACTTTGAAATTTGCCCATTTGTATTCTTGGGACTGAGGAAAACCAGCAATATAAATAAGTCTTGTTCTCTGTGCACAAAGGATGCTAAAGCCTTGCAAGTGTGTGATAAGTCATGGGCATGTGAATCCCATTTAAGTGTTTTTGAAATTGGGCTTTGTCTTCTCTCAGCTGGACACACAGGAGGCCATGTCCGGCTTCAGGCAGCCCTGAGGAGGTTTCAGGAGTTGTGTCCTGCTGTGAGTTAATTCGTTTTAGCTTCTTGTCTTCACAGTGGTGTGTCCTCTCATTTCTCGAGAGTAGAAGTTAATGACAGTCAACCTAGGTTTTTTAGCAATCTTACAGTAAGATTAGTGCTTAGGGTGGCCACATGTAGCCATTTAAAGATGTTTTACAAAGAAATTCGTAGGATTGGGGGCAGTCACTGGTCTTTCTTTCTTAATAGTAATGTTTGGTTCATATGGAAATAAACAGGGCCAAAAAACAGGAGAAATATTAAAAATACACTGTAGTGAACATTTTTGTAATACACAAGCTGCTCTCTCTTAAATATGGGATCAAGAAATTCTAGGAATTTGTGACCTTGACATTTTCAACAGGCCGCCCTTTAAAGATCTTACCATTATCATGACACGTTTGATGAGGACTCTGATCTGCTCCATGGCCCTGTCCCATCTCAGGAGTCCTGGAAAGGGAAATAGATGCCTCCTCTGTGCTTCCAGGACTGGCCCCAGCAGGCCCTTCTCTGCTGCCATCTTCCGATAGCCTCTTTCTCTCCTATGCTTACCCATATCCTGCTCTCTGTCCTCAGGTTGAGTATGTGATCAAGTGTGACATGTCAGCCCTGCAGAAGATTCTGTATCGTCACATGCAAGCCAAGGGGATCCTCCTCACTGACGGTTCTGAGAAGGACAAGAAGGTATGTGGTGAAATCCAGGAGACTCAGGTACTGCAACGTGTCTTCTCCTCTTCTCGTGGCCAGGGCCTTGAGCATTTCCAGAAAGCCTTCCTGTGGCTACAGTAGCTGCCAGCACCATCATTACCCTGTTAACTGCGTTGGGTGGGGAGTGGGGGGAGAAAGGAGGGTCTGTGCCTCTGATAGTGTTTCTTTTATCAAACCCTCAGTACTGCTCATGATAGCTCTGCAGACAGCACAAGCTACCCAGTGCTTTAGGACACCTGAAGGTCCAGTTTCTCTCCCTAGTATCTTTTGTGTGTGGTCTGCCAGAATCCTAAGGACAGATGTGACACAAAGCCATCGGCTTGACATAATTTTGTAAGAGTTTTTTGTAGGATAAGTTAATCACAAGAACAATGCTATATCCAACATGGAAAAGGCTACATATCAGCTGGAACTCTAGTGTGTAGGTACTAAGAAGATGCAGGGACTTATGTTCTCTCTGTGAGCTATCTAGTCTGTCTCTCTCTCTCTCTCTCTCTCTCTCTCTCTCTCTGTGTGTGTGTGTGTGTGTGTGTGTGTGTGTGTGTGTGTGTGTGTCTCCAGTGCTAGACTTGTACCCAGGCCTCTCATAAGCTGTGCACAGGCTCCACCAGTAAGCTAAACCTTCCTCTTGATGCCTAGTTTTTAAAAATTGGAAATATTTGATCAGTGAATAATTAATTCCTCATTGTACTTTCAGGGCAAAGGAGGTGCCAAGACGCTTATGAACACTATCATGCAGCTGAGAAAAATATGCAACCACCCATATATGTTTCAGCACATTGAGGTGAGTCTGTATCTTGTTCTCTGATCCTTACTGTGTTAGTTAGAAAGGGAAAACCTCAAATATGTGTCCAGCATGTGTGGGGTGTTCAGCTGGCACGGCCCCTGTCTTTTCAGGCAGAATCAACAGACCTGTTTCCTGGGTGTGCATTCGTGTTGGCACTGACTGCCTGAGCATCTGGAATTCATTAAGAGTTTAAAGTAGTGAGGAAATGTTGGGAGCATCGGGTCTTTATGTGGATTTGGGTAAATGCTGTGAATTACCTTGTTACCGCTGGAGCTCTGAAATTGAAGATAATGACAGGTGCAGCCAGCTTCCTCAGAAAGGTGCTAAGAGAAATACTCCAATAATGTGTTTATAGATATGGAAGAGAAATGTGTCCTTGAAATATTATCTTTGTGAGAGAGGCTGGCTTTAGCCTGTGACATGGATTGGTCTCTTTTCATGAGAGAGGCTGGCACTAGCCTGTGACATGGATTGGTCTTTTTTTTTTCCTGCTTGGTTTTCCATGTGATGATGCACACTCTGTTGCTAAGGTCTCTAGAACCCTGTTTTTGACCACTGGACATTTTCTTCCCTGTTTGTTTCCTGCGAATGAGATGCCTTTGTTGACAAGGTTCACTCTGGTGGGGCAGTTGGCTTGAGCAGAAGTATCAAGAAGCCACCTTCACCATCTGCAGAACCACATGGGACTGAAGCAGCTGACGCCACAAGGGCCGCTGCCTGCTACAAACAAAACAGGAGGAATGGCTTCAAGGAAAATCAATGCAGGGCTCTGCTCTATTTAAGCAACTGGCAGAACCTTCCAGAAAATTAAAGCTTAATGACAACACAGAATGAGTTGAAATAGCCTTAGCTTTGAGCCCCCATCCCATCCCAGTTTATTTTGGTAATTATGCATGTTTGATCAGTTAATATTTTATTACCACCCCTTCCTGTATTAGAGGTCCATCTCATCTGGCCGAGTGAGTGAGGCCTGGCACCACTATGGTCCTCAAGTCCTTAGGAAAGAGCATAGATGTAAGTGGGAAAATCCATAGGTAGGGAAGAAGATCCCCACACAGATGGGCTCTGTCTCCCTATAGATAGCGGCAGAACATCTGTGGACAGAGGGTGTTGTTATTCATAAGTGTAAGGAGCTTATCCATAATCCTAGGGGAGTTGTCCTTGGATATAGGCCCAGCATTCACAGACAGGGAGAGCATACATTCGGGATCTAAGGGAGGGTGTGACAGGAGGGAGAATATCCTCCCATACATTCAGAGACTGTCCATAGACAGAAGGCTCTCTGATTGCTCCGTAGAGCATGTATAGACTGTGCTCACTACTTTTGTATTTACCTGTCACAAGGTGTAGTC
Organism: Psammomys obesus; assembly: GCF_907164565.1. NCBI lineage: Eukaryota > Metazoa > Chordata > Mammalia > Rodentia > Muridae > Psammomys > Psammomys obesus. Next base: position 10,711,071 of record NW_026592510.1, on the reverse strand, counting down.
ACCTGAGCGGAGGGAGCCCCAACTGAGAAAATGCCTCTTGAATATCTGGTTACAGGCAAGCCTGTAGAGCATTTTCTTAATTAATGATTGATGGGAGAGGTTCCAGACTATTGTATGTGGGGACATCCCTGGGTACTGTAAGAGAACAGATTGATAAAGCCATGAGGAGCAAGCCAGTGAGCAGCACCCCTCCATGGCCTCCAAGTCAGCTCCCCTGAGTTCCCTCCCTGTGTGAGGTCTTGTCTTGCGTTCTCTCAGTGGACTGTGATTCAGGATATGTAAGCCAAATAAACCCTCTCTTCCCCAAGCTGCTGTTGGTCATGGTGTCTTGTCACAGCGATAGTAACAACGACAATGATGTGGATGCAGGGCTGGGGATCTGTGACAACGAGGCGAGAGGACATCCCAGAATGCAGATGAGAGTATTTATGGACGTAAGGGATAGTATCCCTAGAGCATCCATAGGCAGTTGGAGGGTGTCTGGGCATAGGAGACCTGGTCCATCAAGCATTACACAGCACAGCTGAGACAGAGCTACAGGACAAGGAGAGGATGTGTTTATAGAGCTAAGCAAAATTTGAACTTTACAAGTACTTATAAAAGTCCTACCAGTAAGCCATGGCCATGTACATATACAGATGAAGAAGAATCCTTTGAGCAGTAGTGAGAACCTGTCACAAGCTTCTTTGTCACGGTGTCTGGGTGGGGAGAGTCTTGACCCGTTAAAGCTGTCTCCCTCCTGCCTCTGAACTGAGAGAGAAATAGATTATAGGCCTGGCAGATGAATCAACCTTTACATTTTTTTAAATTACATGTGTGTTTGTGAGTGTTTTTTCTGGCCTGTCTGTGTGTGCATCACTTGTATTCCTGGTGCTCATGGAGGTCATCATAGATGCCCTGGACCTGGTGATACAGATGGTTATAAGCTTCTCTGTGGATTCTGGGAATCCTCTGGAGGAGCACCCAGTGCTCTTAACTGTGGGCCTTTTCTCTAGCCTCTTGGATCAACACTAAGGATAGAACACATGGAGCAGCTCGTAAAAAACAAAAATAAAAACAAATCACGTCAAATAGATGGAAGGTGCATTTTGCTACTGCTGCGAGTGTGCTGGGATAGGGCGTGGGACAGCATAGGAAATAATTTCTAATGCTGAAATGCTTGGGTTGTGACAGCGTGACTGGTCACCTATTCCTGAAAACCATTTTGAGAAATGTTACTCTTACTCATAAAGGATTGTGGGGATGTAGCAATTATGAAGTTGCATCTTACGAGCTGCTTGAGGAAGAATTGGGGTTTGTCCCTCTCTCTCAGTATCTGCAGCTTCAGAGAGAAGAATGGGGTGGTGGGGTGGTGGATGCTCACTGGCATCTGTTTGTTTGGACTTTAGGCCGATGTCAGTAGACAGATAGGGTATACTGGGGCTTTTTAATGTAACAGTTTTGAGGAAGCTTCTAGAATCCAGAGCCTGCAGCTGTTACTGAGTCTTTGGCTGCAATGGGTCCAAGATGCTGTGTATGTTTGTCTGTGTTCTGTTTTGTGTTGTCTTCCACACAACCGTGTATTGATACCAAATAATTTCGCAACCCCAGTGTTGAGACAGGGCTTGTCATCTCCTTGGGGACCTTCATACCTGAGAAATGAAAGCTGTGTTTTATTTTGAGCAGGGGCCTCTCTGTGTGGCCCACATTGGTCAAATATTCTCAGTCTTTGTGTGTGTGTGTGTGTGTGTGTGTGTGTGTGTGTGTGTATACCTCAGCCTCCCAAATACCTGAGACTAGAGGAGCATACCGCCATGCCCCAAAGCTGGGTGTTTTAAAGGATGGCATGATGCCTAATCTCACCAGTCTATAGATATATGCAACTGCTTTAGTAGTTCCTTCCTTGCTTGGAGCCAGGAATGGGAGCTGAAAAAACTAGAAAGGGATGCCATCTGTGAGAGGGTCATTGGCGTGCTAGCAGGTAGAGTACAGTTTTGTTCATTGTTCAGCTAAGTCATTTTTTTACCATAGGACAGTGCTCGGAGGGGCTGGGACCCACCCTGACTTGTGAGGGCATGAACTTTTCTCTCTGGAGGAAAAGCTTCCGGTGACTGGATGTAGAGGGGAGTAAGGAGCCTAGGGGCGACTGAATGGGAGGAGTGACTTGCCCTGCACCCCCCAGGTAGTTTCCCTTTCTATCAAGAGGACGAAGGGAAAGCACAAAAACAGTCAAGTATGTCTTCCTCTTTTTCAGTAAAAAGGGAATTAAGTAATTAAGTTCTGTGCTCTAAGGGCGGAAGCTGGACCTTGAAGATCTAGTTGGTTCAAGGTGTTTTACTTGTCAAGAGAAAAGGGAGGCCTACAGGCTCAGTGAATGCTATATTGCCATTATTTCTATTATTTCCAATTGTTAGGTTACGTTTGTGCTTACATGATGATTGTGGGCCAGCTTATATTAAACCCTGCCTGTACCTTGGACTGTGAGCTTGTGGGTGGGTCCCCAGAAAGAGTTCGAGGTTCAGCTCCTGGCCAATGCATGCTCAGGCGCTGAGCTAATCTTGAGTTGTGCTGGGCCAGTGAGCTGACCTGATATCAGGGAGTCCAAAGCAAAGACTGCTATGCCAGGGATGTCTTTACGATGGGACAAAAGGTGACCTCAGAGACATGAGTTTCTGATTTGCTCTGCAATGAGTGCTCGCCTCTTCGGTGACCACTTGATTCGCTTTGACTATGTTCTAGAAATACTAGAGAAAACAGGCAGTTAATGATTACATATTAAAATCACTTTCTGCTCTCTTAAAGGAATCCTTTGCTGAACACCTGGGCTATTCGAATGGGGTCATCAATGGGTAAATCTCCTTTTTTTTTTCCCCTCTCTTTCAAGATGCATTGTTATTGGCCTAAATTCTTTCTATCCTGCAACTACACACTGTCAGCCTCCTTTAAGCCTCCTTGCTCCCCTGCAGAGGGACAGAAGTTGCTAAATGAAATGATAGCAGCATCCCTTTGTACTTTCCTGGCATAAATTTAAGCGTGCCCTTAGCAAACGTCTATTCAAAGGACACAGATCTCGTTTAAGGGACTTACCAGTGGTTTCACATTCTAAAAATGTTTCAGTCACTGAGTGGGGTGACTGCTAACCGAAAGTATAGTTTTTCTTACTAATTTCCTATGGATGTTTAGCATTCAAATGCCTGAAAGAAAATGTCTCATGTGCCGTAAGTGAACGTTCAGTTTTACAGTCAGTTTCTGAAATATGATCCAAGAAAGCTTTTGTTGTTAGCATGGACATAGGATGGAGCCACACCTTGCTGCAGAGAAACAATGGAGCTTATTCTATGCAGAACATCTTGTGTCTCACCCCAGGAGAGATGAATTATTAGAATATGTGGGATCCTTGCTGGATCCCAGAGGCAGGCAGGGTCCTCAGGATCAGGATTAGGGCTAATTGCCTCTTTTCAGTCCTTGCTTCAATTGTCCCCTGGGCGTTAAGGCAGCTCCTGCTTCCTCCAGCATGGTCAGGGGTACAGGGTGAGCCACTGAAGGACAGGTCTCAGTGTAAGTGATCAACAACAGGAAATCAAACGTGAAAATGGATGTTACGAACAAAATGCACCATGGCACAAGTTCTGCTACCCCTTGATGTATTTTCACTGTTGTTGAACACGTGCACATGGGTGATTATTTCAAACCGTTTCAACCCTGGAAGTAAATTTCAGTATTATGCAACACTGTTGAATTTGAAAACAAAAGGTTTCCTGTGGCAGAAGGCCCTACTTCATCCTTCCTCCTTACCAAGGAATTGGCCCTCTTCTCCCGTCATGTTTTGTCTCATGCGCCTGCAGCAAACCAGGACCTTATTCTTCCCTGACTCTCCCATGGTGCCCATGGCAACCCAGTGAAACAGGTCACTCAAGGTCACACCACTGTTTACAACACATCAGTGGCTGCCCATTGCATTGAAATCCAGAACAGTCAGTAGAGAGCTCCCCAATACCTGCTTCCTTCCCTCACCTCTCCAGTCTGCCCTCCGGGCCTGCTCTCCCCTCACTGGTGCTTAGGTTACACTACACTCACCATGACTTGGCCCCAATTTGTGAGGGGTTCCAGGCTTCCTGAACTCTGCAGGGCCCGTGCACATGTGTTTTCCTTTCCTTGGCAATCTTCTTCTCTCTATGTGCATGCCCTCATTTCTCACCTAAGTGTCTTTTCACTCAATGTTTCAGGTTTTAACTAGAGTGTTCACTCTCCAGGGAAGTCACTGACCACACACACACTTAAGTCAATGATTGGCAAGCTTTATTGGTAAAGAGCCAGATAGGAAACATTTTCACTTTTGAAGATCACAGATACCTGGTCGACATGGTTAGTGTAGGATGGTATCAGACAGACAGAAATGCATGGGCATGGCTGTGCTTCAGTAAGACCTCATTTCTGAAAGGATCTGTCAGTGTTGACGCACTCTGAATTCTCGCTGTCACTTTCTGCTTTACTTTATAGACTTTATATGCCTGCCCACACTGTGTTGGTACACAGTAGGGGCTCAAAAAGTATTTGAGTGGATCGCCAGTGTACTGTTAATTTGATGGCACATCATAATGCATCTTAGGGGTGTGGATGGGTTCCCTTTTCTTCTGGGCATCTGGCATATACATATATAGCATGCTCATGATATATATGGGTGTGTGTGTTTATTATATATACATGGGTTTTGTATGGATGGCTTTTTTCCCCCTCATTTAACACAGGCATGGCTTAGGAGCTGATATCCCTTCATTCATTCATCCACAGTTCCTTATTGAATGCTTACTATATAAAGGCTCTATCTGAAAAGCTAAGCTCTTCTGGATCTTTCAAGAAGACAGCAGTAATACTGTCTTCTTGTTTTGCGTTTTTGGGTTCAGGGCTGAGCTGTATCGGGCCTCAGGAAAGTTTGAGCTACTTGATCGTATTCTGCCCAAATTGAGAGCAACTAACCACCGCGTGCTGCTTTTCTGCCAGATGACGTCACTCATGACCATCATGGAGGATTACTTTGCTTTTCGGAACTTCCTTTACCTGCGCCTTGATGGTAAGTGCGGGAGGCACTGGACTCACACCACACTACCAAAAGCAAAGGGGCCATGGGCCCTGAGCCCCAATCTCTGTCAAAAAGGAGAAATAACACTGAGAAGTTTGGCCTTCAGGCTGCTGGCTGTGGGTCTACTGGATGGCAAGTTTATGTCTTCTGACGCCGTTCACCTCATTGACATGATTTTCACAGTTGTTTATCCTGTGTACGTATCAACACAGATTCAGAGTCCTGTATGAGCACCGTGGTTGAACAGAGCAGAAGTGCTTGACCCCTGGCTTTTAGTCTCAACTTCTTGTGCCATGGAGTCTGCTGACCAGCCTTTGTCTCCTTTTCAGAGAAGACATATCTTAAGGGACACACTCGGTGACTCCTTTATTCAGTGACAAAGTAGTAGTAGTTCATTTACGAGTTTGTCATTGAAGCCTGTGTCATAGGTTCAGGCCACCTTGTTAAGAGATGAGACTTCATTGCTTCCTGAGTGCTGCAAACTGTCTCAGTCATGGTTTCCATTGCTGTGATAAATCACTATAACCAAAAGCAACTCAGAGAGGAAAGGGTTTATTTCATCTTATAACTCTCGTGGAACACACGGAGGAACACTTCTCACTGGCTTGCTCAGTTTGCTTTCTGCTCAGTCTCAGGACCACGCGTCCTCAGGGTTGGCAGTGCCCACACTGAGCTGGCTCCTTCTACTTAACTCAGCGATCAAGAAAATGCCTCACAGGCTTGCCCACAGGCCAGTCAGGTAGGGACATTTTCTCAGTGGAGGTTACCTCTTCCCAAATGCCTCTAGCTCTTGTCAAGTTGACACAAACTAGCAACACAAAAACTATTTAAGGAAGTTGGCTAAACTTAAGAATGAAATTGACTGGGCCTGGTAGAGCGTACCTTTCATGCCAGCACTCAGGAGACAGAGACTGGTGGATCTCTGTGAGTTCAAGGCCTGCCTGTTGCAGGCTAGCCAGGCACCCATAGTGAGACCCCGTCTCCAAAAGAAGAAAAAGGAGAGAGAGAGAAAAAAAAAAGGAATGAAATTAGGATATCACTTTAATAAGCAAATATTAGTAAAAGCAAATATGCCTTTAGGGGTAGTCCCTAAATTACATGGATAAGTTAGATACTAGCAATAGTATTTCAGATTTTCAAAGTCTGATGATGGATAATGTGGTTAAGAAGTGTTGTGAAGGGATAAGAGTAGGCATAGGTGCAGGATGTACTTGACCTTGGGTGCAGAGAGCCCAGTCTTCCTGATAACTATTACGTTATCTGATGCAGTATAATGTCATTATTAAATGAGAGGGAAATTAAAATTTATACTCCATTAGAAGGTTTGGGGCTATTTTCAATCCGATGTACCCCACCTCCCCTTTATACATGGTTAATTAGAAATAAACCAAATGCAGTTGGCAAGTATTTCTTTACTTTAGTGTTTAGGTTCATTTTCTGTACGGCCTCCTTCTTGAAGTCTTAACCTTAGCTTTCTAGTCTTATTTAAAGCTAGTTGTGACATCAGATACCTGATGATTTTAAGCCTCTTCACCCTTCCAAAGTTGTCAATTGATGAATGGTCAAGTCGACATGAATGCATGGTCCTGGTAGTCTTAACCATACAGTCTCTCTCTGTTGTCAAATCTGAGTGTTTTTCTTTTCTCTTGGAGTGGCACCCTTTCTCCCACTGTCGGTGCCTCCCCTAATTTCTCTGGGTTGCAGGTTGCTAGCCACCTTGCTAGCCTGACCACTTTTGCTACTTCCTGTCACTTTTTTTTTTTTTATACCCTGGGAATATTTCAAACTATGAAACTGACAAAGAGCTGGAAAGATGGCTCCTCAATTAAGAGAGCTTGCTGGATTGAGTTCCCAGCACTCACAGGGCAGCTTACAACCACCTGTAACTCCAGTGTTGAGGATTCCAGTGCCTGTTCATGGGGAGTATACACACGTGATATGCACACACTGGGGCACAGTGCGCACTTACAACATTTAACATTTAAAAAAAAAATGCCAAGAAGTGATCTCCAATCTCTCGTGTATTTGCTTGCCAACACCAAAGAGTTATTTTTAAATCTTTGTTGCTGTTCTTATTGTCTATATATGATAACAGCCATGACAGCTAATTTAGGTAAGGGGGCAACTCCTACATGCAGGATAAAGGGGAAAGGGAAAAACTTCCTGGGCATTGTTAATTTTCTCAACAAATGCCTTTTGTCCCTGTCTGCACAACCTCCATTTAGAAGAACCAGACGCAGAGCTGAGCTGTGTGTGAAATCAGGCTCTAACTTGGACTATCTAGTGCCAGAAATGCTTGGTTTGAGCACGGCCAGGGAAATGACTCCATCTTTGAAATCTAGTCGCCTCGTCCATCAGAGCATGCCGATGGAGGCGGTGAGCTTAGCCACACAACTGGGCAGCGCACTGTTCTGCTTTCAGGAGAAACAAAGTTGTGTGAAAGTGGGCCATAGGGACTGTGGTGCCCGGACAGGCTTTCCCTGCTGTCTGTAAGCAGCAGCCACTCGTTTGCGAGGGGAGAGCGTTGTACACGCGGCCGTGCTGGCACACACCCTTCCATCCGCACCCACACGCCCATCATCCAGGCCACAAAATGTCCTCAGATTTTCGTTGCCAAGTTTGACATCTCAACTTTGGCATCAGGAAGAAAAGTCTCTTGCTAGAAGCTAAGCAAATATTTTTCTACAAAGACTGGAAGTGCACGGATAGGTTTAGCTACTATCCCATTGTTGTCACGGGATATGCTTTTGCTCCCCGCCCCACTTCGGTGAGAGCAAATGATGAAGTTTCATCCAGAAGATGAAATTTCCTAAGACAGCCAAAACTCAGTGAAAAATTAGCAGCCGTGGCAGCCTAGCAATGTGTTCCATGTGTTCCTTCTGGCAGACTCCGTAGTTTTCAACACAAGTGCTCCTTGCTGTTGTGTTCCCGGAACGGGTTATGTCCTCCATCAGAGTCTGACACACCATCAGATTTGACGCCGGTGCCGAGCATGTTAAATCCCATGCCGCGGCACCTGCAGTGAGGAGCACTTGCCTTCGGATGAACTCTTACTGGCCAGTCTGGGTCTCCTCCAGCCGTGCTGAAGAGGTTGCTGACGAGCATCAGAGACCCTGTGCTAGTGTCTGCCAATGGAATTGACAAGCCAGGAAATTCTGAATCCTCTCACAGGAAGTGCTGTAACTCTGCATGGAAAGTGATGGGATATTGTCATTTGTTCATTTTTAAAATATGTCAGATCTCTAGCTCTCTCTCTCTCTCTCTCTCTCCCTTTCTCTCTTCCTCCTAATAGTTTAAGTACCCCCAAGAACCATAGTTGATCCGTTTGCCTGAAGTCTCTGGTGGAGAGCCCCAGGACTCCTTTAACTAAGTAATGTTGATACGGTTATTTTTCGGTGCTCTGTTTTGCACTTGAGGTTATTTCATGCTAGATAGGCATATTTCCCAGTTGCTTCTAGTCTCATCTTACCAGATTATTTTTCAGTGATTGAAACTGTTGAAGGCCATATCCTCGGAGTACCTAGGAGCCCAGTTGCTGTGCTGGGCTGTGAAATGAACCAATGCCATTATTCTTCCTCTCCCTATTTTAGAAGGATTTTTCTTGGATTTTTGGCTCTTCCTTTTAAGGCAGAGTATAAACATGTGAATGATCAAACCTTGTGAGTGGTTGTTAATACTGCAACAGGCATTACTTACATACAAGTATATTGAAAGACAGAGTGTACCTGGAGCAAGCTTAAGCTGCAGATCAAGCACAAGGTTAGGGAGTTCTTCAGGACTTGGGTTGTAGCTCAGTCATAGAGTGCTTACCTACCATGTGCAAGGTCCTGGGTTCAATCCCCTCTATCACTAACTAAAAGGTGGGTGTGATTTTCATAGAGAATTTAACATTTATGGAGGAATAAGTGCTATAGTTTAGATCTTCTGTTTCCTCCAAAGTCCTGTGTGTTTAAATGCTTGGTCCCTGGGAGGTAGCTGAACCTGTCAGTCCTGGGAGGTAGCTGAACCTGTAAGACATGGGGCCTAGTGGGAAGTCGCTGGGTCACTGGGGACATGCCCTTCCCTTATGCTTTTTGTGTGTCCTAGTCACAAGGCAGGCAGCTTTGCTCTGCCACACACTTCTGTATGATGCTGTTTTGTTACTCACTGTGTGACTCATTTAATGGACAGGAGCCTCTAAAGAGACCTGTGAGACAAATGTCAACATTTTTTTCCCCTGCGTAGAAGATTGCACCTGCAAAGGCTGTATAGAGAAGGTCTTCTGCAAAACAAAACGTGCCCCCTGTTAGCATCGTGGACAAACGGTCTGCTCTAACCTCAGCAAGCCAGTTCTGAAAATAATGATTAAAAAAAGATTTACATGTTTCAGACCCATCAGTAAACCACCCCAGCCCCAAGTCTGGATTCCTGGAGGTCCCCCTGGAAGGATTTGAGCATTTCACTTAAAAAAAAAAAAAAATCTCATTTAGAAAGTAAGACAAGTCTGAAGAACATTGCCTTTTTATAGGAGGAGAGCACCAGACCCTCGCTCCTAATCCCCACTTGCTACATTGGGGAGATTGATTCTCTTTCCTCCTGAGGATGCTCATTATTTTTTACTAAATGTGGAAAACAGATCCCCCAAGTTTGGGAACTTGACCCTAGTGTGTAACCTGATTCCTTTAGCTGGAGTCAGTTAAATGTTTTAATCCTCTGAAATAAATTGTGCTATATTTTCATCCTAAAAAAAGAAAGGAAGGAAGGAAGGAAGGAAGGAAGGAGGGAGGGAGGGAGGGAGGGAGGAAAGAAAGAAAGAAAGAAAGAAAGAAAGAAAGAAAGAAAGAAAGAAAAAGAGCAACTCGTAGGAATAACATTTGTACAGCAGCCAGCCAAGGAGTATCATGTAACATACTTAGATTTTTCCCCATCAGCCTGTTCGGAATCCAGCATCCACTTCCCTAGCAGAGTACATTCAGGTGGAGTGCTGGTGGATTTTCGTGTTGTCCCTCCACGGTACATTCTAGGAGGAGGCCGGCTAAATGTGCTCCAGATGGCCAGAGTGGAACACAGGTGTGCCCACAAGTGAGCGTCACATTCCGGGACTAATGATCGCTCTGTGTCTGTACTCTTCCAAGCTCTCTAGTATAATGACTGCCCAGGCATCAGCCAGCCTGCTCTGTGGCTTGCTGTTTGTTTGAGCATCTTTTAACCCAAAAGAGCTGCCAGTTAGGCTCAGAAACACTGAGGTTTGCTTTCAGGTATTGTGACTTCAGGTCTTCAAGATGGAAACTGCCCCCTTCACGTTGATGGCTTTAACATCCTATCCTTAGTAGCAGTCTAACTGCTAAGGCAGGAAAGCAGCTTTTTCTTTTAATTCTCCTGGGATAAATAAGACCTTGTTCTAATGCCTCTCAGGAAAGTTGCTTTAAACCACTATAATCACTGTTTTTAATCATGTGAGTGTACACACACACACACACACACACACACACACACACACACATATATATGGCTTTTAAAAATTATTTGTTATTTTTAGGCTCAGAAATAAGTCCAGGAAATGTGTTCATTACGTCTTAGAGTAAGAATGTTCTAGAATAGTATAAATGTTCAGAAGAGTATAAACACTCTTGTCTTTCTTCTTTGTAATGGCAAAATGCTTCAAGCTCCTTCCAAAACTACAGAAACCCCGACCATTATGTCACCAGTGCAAACAGGAGTGTGGATGTATTTTTCAAGGAAGTAGGCATTTTTGTCTAGTTCCCCCCCCCCTTTTTTTTTTCAGACAGGAATTAATTGGCAAATTTATTTTTCTTACCCCCTCAGGCACCACCAAGTCTGAAGATCGTGCTGCCTTGCTGAAGAAATTCAATGAACCTGGGTCCCAGTATTTCATCTTCTTGCTGAGCACGCGAGCTGGGGGCCTGGGCTTAAATCTTCAGGCCGCGGACACGGTGGTCATCTTTGACAGCGACTGGAATCCTCATCAGGTGTGTGTATCCACTTGGGCGCCACGGCTTCCCTCCAGAGAGGAGGGGAAAGATTATCAGTTTCATCACTCACGTTTATAAGACAGAGCACATTTCTAAATGACTGGGCAATTTCTCCAAAGGAGAAATAGCCCAGCCAATTATTATGGCTGTTTCCTTATCTCCCTTGGAGTGCAGCTATTTCCCTGTTACGCCCAAGTGTGGGCTGGAAAACTTACTTTGTTCTGTCTTAATCCCGTCTCTTGGGATTGCCATTGAGCAAATTACATCTGGTGGAGGATAAATAAAAAATGTTCCAGGCACTGGGGTATAGCTCAGGGGGCCGGCAGTGAGCTCAGTTTTTATGAGGCCCCGGGTTTGGCCTCCCGGACCAGTAGTAATAACTACAAACTGAAGAACATGGCAGCCAGCTCTCACTGAGCAGTCCCTCCGCACCAGCCTCCTGGTGTGCATTTCCTCACTCAGTCTTCACAACCACTCTGAAAGGTCATGCATGTTACCATTCACATTTTTGCCGTTACGGAGATTGAGTCCAGGCAAGTTAAATAACTTCTCCAAGGACACTTAGTACAGGCCTGTTAACCTTCCCTTTTGTTTTGTATGTCATTTAAAATCACACACACACACACACACACACACACACACACACACATCCCATCGAGTATCTGTTGTCAGGTTTTATTTTTTTCCTAGATAATTTTAGAGATATTCTTCTAAAGAAATATTTTGGTGGTTCCACAATAAATGTTGACTGTGTTTTTTATGCCAAGGGTCTCTTAACTGTCGTTAGGACATGGGACATCTATGTATGAGCTACTGGGGAGAATGATGGCAGCGCAGTTTCATTCATATAGTCACCGCCCCTGAATTCCAACTGCTAAAAGAAGGGACCTGCGCTTCTCACATATGAGCAGGAGTTCTGTGTCCATCTCACCCAGGCTCCTCCTCGGCAATTGGCCATCCTCAGGAACAGCATGCCCATCTCATGGAGAGTGGGAAGGTTGAGTGGGAGGGACTTCCGGGAAGTGCTGCTCCCAGGAAGTAGAGTACAGGGGTACCTTAGAATTGAAAGACAGCTCTTAAAGAAGCACAGACCAGATTCCTGTTCCCTGCTGCCCCAGCCCCAGGCATCTCATTCACTGAGTCTGGATACCTCTGTTTTGAGCCTTGATCCCAGTCCTCCTCTGTGGAAGAAAAGATTAAAGCAGAACTAGGGCTTGGGGGCCTCCAGGACAGTCTGCTTGCTTCAAGTTCAGAAACAGTTTTTATGTATTTATTTCAATATCCCCGATTGCATTCTGCAGCAGGCAAGATTCCTACCAGGGTAACAAATCTGTGGCTTTGTTCCTACCTCTTTGCTTAAAATGTCTGACCTACCTAGAAGCAAAGGGAAAATGCATGAATTTGGAATTACCATCAAAATCCCGTATTTATCAGACTCTTCACACTTGACCAGAAGCATGGCTGGCTTGGTATTTCTATTATTAACTACAAGCTCCATAACTTTGTAACAAAACAGTCAACCGTAAAAGGCTCCCAAGAGGCCCTCCTCTCTGCTAGGCTCTTGAGTTCAGGCCTCATATCTTACACCTCAGTTCAGTGTCCTACTGCTGTGAAGAGACACCATACAGCAACACTTATAAAGAAAAAAACATTTAATAGAGGCTGGCTTATTAGTTTAGAGGTTTTAGTCCTTTACCATCACGGAGGGAAGCATGGCCACACACAGGCAGACATGGTCCTGGAGAGGTAGCTAAGAGTTCTGGATCTGGATCTGAAGGCAGCAGGGAGAGGGGAAACACTGGGCCTGGCTTGAGTTTCTGAAACTTCACCGCCATTCCCAGGTAACACACTTCGTCCGAGGCTACACCTACTCCAACAAAGCCACACTTCCTAATAGCACCATTCTCTATGGCCTACGGGGGCCACTTTTATTCAAGCCGTGACATATTGCCATACGTAAATGAGGGTGATGAAGTTTGAGACTGCTTACTGAGACCCTAGACATAAACAGAATCTAGTAGCAGAAGTCTGTAACCTCAGCTATGAGGGAAGCAGAAGCAGGAAGATTGAAAGTTCATCCTGTTCAGGGTTGTGGAGTGACTTCAGGGCCAGCCTGGGCAACTTAGTGATGCTTTGTCCCAAAAAGTAAAAGCAAGGCATGGCATATGGTTCAGTAGTAGAAAGTTTGACAAAATGTTTATGTACGGGGTTGGGATTGAACCTCCAGTTCTGCCACAAACAAACAACAACAAACCCAAAGTTAAACAAAAAAATGTATAGAGAAACTTCAGAGATGTTTATCCATTCGATCATTATTGTTTATAATGATCTCTTTATTGTTTATAACATGCAGCCCTTGTTTTTGTTTTTGTTTTGTTTTGACCTAAGGAGGACTCTCCTTCTTTGACTCTCTCCATCCCAGGAATGCTAGCTTTGGCCACTTTCCAAATGCACAAGTGATCTAGACACAAAGGAACACTGCTACCTCTGCCACCAAAGCTGCTGCACCATGTCCTCAAGGACTCCGGAACTCTCCACCCTGTCTCTCTGTTGCCCCTGTTCTCTCCTGCTACTTGCATTTTAGCTTTCCGCTTTTATCAGCCTCTTTTCCAATGTAGGTCAGAAGGCTATGCTTTGGGGCAAGCCTGGTCTACTACTGTGGCAAAGAGGGGGCTAGTTTTCATGTTTGGAGTATAAATAGGAGGCTGGTGGTTGGTGAAGGTACTACTCCTTTCTGCGTCTGGCTCATGGAGCCCAAATCTGTAAAATGAAACTGTTACAGAAATGATGGGTTCACCCTAGTTCTAACAGAAAGGTTGATGACACAGAGCTTTTCACTAAGTTGTCACCTAAGTGACAACTTAGGTATCCTGTGAAGATGTGTTGGAAGAGATGATTGGTTCAAGCTCTCCCCAAGGAAGCATTTTAGTTACCTATCTTACATTGTCTTCTTTAGGAAATAATATAACCCATTATGCTCAAGGTTTCAGCACATGATATTTACATGAATTTGTTCACATCTTCCGAGGACGAACTTCTGCCTTAGTTAATCACTCGAAGGTCCCTGCAGCAAAAGCAAATCTCCTATACACTCTTTTGTCCACTGCCTCTGTGTTGCACAGGCAACAGGAACCTGGGCTAGGTGTAAGCACAAGCTTATAATAGCTGAGTGTCAGCTGTGTTAAAGGTGTAATTCTAGGAATGCAAGAAACAGAGCATAGACCTTTGTCCTGAAAACATTCTTGGTCTAATGGCATGTACATGTAAACAACCGCATCCGCATCAGGCCTGGCCACATCACGTGGACCATGTGACTAAGAGGGCCTTGCCAAGACGTGTTCATTTGAGTAACTATAACGTTAGGGTGATGGCTTCAGAAGTCTGTGGAAGCCGTTACTTAAGGATTTCACTAAAGCCTTTTTCGTATTATAAGACTGACACTCTTAAGGCAGAGGAAAGTTAAAATGTGAATAAACCAGACGAAAACGTCACTTTGTTGGCAACGTCAACCTTGTTGGCATGCCGGTGTTCCGTGCTCTCACCGTAGGGAGAAGTGCACACGTGGGGCCGAATGTCCACGCTCGTTCACAACCTCCGCTTCCCACTTGGAGCTCTGTGTCATTCTTGTGAATGTGTGCGCCTGTGCTGGTGCATGCTGCGGCAGTTATTGAAGACCTTCCTCCTTTGAAAGCAGAAAGAATAGGTAGTGCTAAAAAGGGAAAGAGCCCATTTTTATTCATCAGTGTTTATGCAGACCCATGGTGGCGTCTCCAGGGTAAACTTCCAAAGGTGAATTCTGAGGCAGAGCCGTAGCCAATGTTCACATTTTGGCATACCATGCCAATTCCCCCCCCCCCATTCTCTAATTTATTATCCTACTAGTGATCATTTTTAGATAGATATCCAGCATTTCCAATACTAGGATGTACTTGTAAAACAAATGAAATGCTGAATTTTTGAGAGGGCTAGATCTAGAAGTGGGTACGTGTGTGGCCAGTAGCTATCGGTATAATGTATGTATGTATTATATATAATATATATATATATATATATATATGTTGTACGAAAATATAATTCGGTGATGTAATGGTGCCATTAGCACATTGCAGTGAAGAGACTGTGTATCTTTCTATTTGAACATGTTTTTGTAGATAATATCTAAGTCTTACTCCTGACATCAGATGTATTGGTTTTTGTTTTGATGAAGGGCTAATTTTCATGGCAAAACTACAAGTGGAGAAAAATATTTTAAGAGCTGGATTTCTAATCCTGAGATAATATTTCACTTGGCATGAGTTAATTTCAGCCCAGACTTCCTCAAGAGGAAATGACCTTGAATTTTTTTTTTTTTTTTAACTTTCGTAAAGGCTAGTTTAAGGAACCCTCCCACATCTCGCTATTACATTTGCTGGGTTCATCCAGGCACCTGGACCCTCACAGCATATTGTTCTCAACAACAGGATCTGCAGGCCCAAGACCGAGCTCACCGCATTGGCCAACAAAATGAGGTCCGGGTGCTAAGGCTCTGCACGGTCAACAGCGTGGAGGAAAAGATCCTCGCAGCTGCAAAGTACAAGCTGAACGTGGACCAGAAGGTCATCCAGGCGGGCATGTTTGATCAGAAGTCATCCAGCCACGAGCGGAGAGCATTCCTGCAGGCCATTTTGGAGCATGAGGAGGAGAATGAGGTATTACAGAAAGCCAAATTTATGAACTCTTAACAGTGACCTTTTGTCTCAAAAGGATTAAGAATAACGCCTTTGTTCCTTAAAGAATTTCCCGGGCTGGCGGTAATTAAAATGACTACATTAGCTGCTATCTTGTATCCCAAGCACAGACAGACCAGGAAAGTTATTCATATGAGTGTCTTAAGAGCTATTGCCAGAAACCCTTCAAAGCTTAGCCTCTTCTCTGGGGCTTGGGCACCACCAAGTATATTTTATTGCATTGTGAGTGCTGCCTCCTGTAGGCAAGATATGGAACTACAGGAGTTTTACTTTGTAGCGCTCTGATAAGCTGTTTAGGTCCTGCCTTTTTTTTTTTTTTTTTTTGTCTCTCATACTCTATAGCCCCTGGTTTTGGGGACGGAATACTTCAACAATTAAAGGATGCTCCCTCACAGGACCATCTTTAGCTCATAAGTTTGGAAACCCTGACTTTAATCACGACAAAAAGGATCTCTTAAAGAACTGAATAGAGGCAGAGAAAACTCATCTGAGTCCCAGTGATTCTACTTACGAAAATTGCCAAAGTTGTGCAGTGTTTTGATCATGTTTCTTTGATCAAGTCATTGTTTCTTTGTTGTTGTTGTTGTGTTTTTTTTTTTAGATGACCAGTTTCAGTCATTTTATTCTCAATATTCATTCTAGGACTCGGGACACATAAATACACACAAATTATCCGCCTAAAATGAACTCGAAGTATATTCAAAAACATATCTATATCATCCAGAAAGCAAAATACAAACACCAGTCTTTACTATAAAACTTTCCAGCGATAGATGCATTTGCTTTTGTTTACTGGTGTTTAAAAAGTTAGAGCATTAGATTATTTTACATTTTTATATAGAATATGATTCTTATTGCATAAGCGTAGATTTTTTTTTTGTTTTTGAAATCCTCCATAATTTAAATTTTAAATTCTCTTAAAAGTACTTTTTCATTGAAAATATATATTTTTTAATATAATATTCTACTTATGGTTCCCCCTCCTCGAGCTCCTCCTACGTTCCTCCCACCTCCCCACCCACCCAAATCCACACCCTCTCTTGCTTGCTTTCATGTGAGTGGTTATCAATTGGAGGCAGCTTCTCGATTAGGGATGTGGGTCTGTGTCCACTTACTCTCAGAACCGGAATCCCATCAGGCCCAGACCCATATAGGACCTGTTCATTGCGCTCTAGTTTCTGTGAGTTCGCATGTGTTTCTGGCCTGCTGTGTTCGTTCAGAAGGCCTTGTTTCCATGGAGTCTTCTCTTCCCTCTGACTCTTAGAGTCTTTCTGCCTCCTCTTCTGTAGGGTTCCCTGAGCCTTAAGGGGAGGGAGTTGATGGAGACTGAGTGTACCAACGTCTCTCACTCTCTGCACATTGTCCACTGTGGCTCTCTGTATTTACCCCTGTCTACAGCAGGAGGAAGCTTCTCTGATGATGGCTGAGTAAGACACTGATCTATAAGTGTAGCAGAATGTCATTCAGAGTGATTTTGTTGCTATATTCTTTTAGCGGAAATATTTAGTTTTCCACCAGGGTTGCTGGCCTGTCTAGCCTCAGGTTCACAGCCACCCAAGCAGTGCTGGGGAAGGGTTCCATCTTACGGAGTGGGCCTTAAATTCAGTCAGACACTGCTTGGTAGGCCCTACCAGCTTTGTGCCGCTCTTGCACTAGCACGACTTCCATGCAGGTCACCACTGTAGATCAGACGGTTTGTAGCTGGGTCGGTGCTTACCTTTCTGCAGTGTACCTCTAAACATGAGTCAGTAAGGGTGAAGGCTTACCTAGGCGCCCCCGACTCGACTTCTCCATGTCCAGTGAGTTGTGTAGGTGGTGTGTTGAGCAGTAGGGCTTTACCATCAGCTTGTGAAGAGCAACCAACAGCTTGGAAATTATTCTAAGTGTTTGGGGGTTCCCATGGGGCACCCCTGGCCAACAGTGTGACTAGATAGAACCCATTCCCAGAGCTGGAGTCTTCGTTTGGTGTCGAGGGATGTTCACATGGAGCCGCTTCTCCCCCATTATTTGGCGATTCCATTTGGCTCACCTTCATATATGTTTGCATTTTAGGAAGCTGCCACTGTATTAAGTTTCCATACTACCCCTCAAATAGCCCCTAGTCTTAATATCTCTCTATGTATTCCCTCCCTCACCCCTTTTCCCTCCCCCTGCTCATTTGATCCTCCCATTGCTGCCCCATCTATCCATAACTATTTTATTTCCCCTTCCTAGGTTGATAACACCTCTCCCATAGTCCCTTACTTTATTCCTAACCTCTGTGGCTATGCAGATTGTAGCATGCCTATCAAAGACTTAGGAGCTAACATCCACCAATGTGTGAATACATATTTGTCTTTTGGGATCTGGGTTACCTCACTTGGGATGATTTTTTTTTTCTAGCTCCATCCATTTGTCTGATTCCCTGGCCAGGGTGGTCAGCAGGTTTGCAGGGAGAGACTGACTTAGGTGTTGGTGGGTGAGGCAAAGCTTTAAAGTCTTTCTTATGTAGTCTTCATTTCGGAAATGAGGCTGCATGTGAAGGAGAGACTGATACGTAAAAGAATCCTGAAATGAATCTTTTTGCAAAGTGCTTCGGTATTGTGTCTCCTAATTTGTCTGCCTCGTATATATCTGATTAGTTACCTATTGAATTTCAGGAAACGATGAGAAGTAAAATTGGTCATATGCACTCAAACACCTGAACACATCTAAAAACCTTAAAACTCTCAAATAATTCACTATTTCTGGGCTTTTAAAATTGAAGATTTGATGCAGACTTAGGAATTAGATTGTCAGGTTCCTTTTGCTTTGGTTTATACATTTGGCCATTTCCCCAAAACACTGAGCGCTGGTGGGATGGCTCAGCTGGTAAAGGTGCTTGCCCCCGAGCCTGCTGAAGTGAGTTTGGTCCTCAGGGCACAAGGGTTGGAAGGAGACAACTGACTCCCCACGGTGTCTTTTGCTGTTCACACACACACACACCATAGCACATGTGTGGATTCTTGTAATATTTAATATTGAATAAATATACCTATATTAAATATATTTCAAATAATGCTGTAATAATTTTTAGACCACTACTTTTTAAGTGGCAAATCATGACATAGGAAGAGCTGTCCTCAGCCAGGAGTCTCCACTGCATTCTTGTTTATTTATTTTCTATTTATTTAAAGGCCTTGTAAAAATGTGACCTGAGTAGGTGAGATGGTGTGCAAGGAAGCCTGGAGTTTTCTAGCCTTCCTGAACTGCAGGTCCACCACAGGGAACCACGGGCTCTCTCTCAGGCCCATCACAAAGGGCCTGCAGGGCAGTTCCATACTAACCATACCTCACTGCTAGCAGCCCGCTGGGACTCCTCATTCCCTCCTGCCGATGTCTGTGTCAGGCAACTATTACCAGGCTCTGGTAGTCTATGCCCTCATGTGAAGCCAACTAGGGACCTTTGAAGACTCCAGTGAAAGGCTTCTGTTCCAACAGTCCACGGCAGCGCAGGGTACCGTGATCCCAGCTGTCATGAAGTATGGGGGTACAAAGAACACAGCAAGGTTTCCTGCAAACTTCCCAGCTACTTAGTGCTCTGGGGTCGGAGGTGTCTGTGAGCAGCTGTCCTGCCGTCTTCTAGGAGAACCTGCATCTTACCCCAGGGACACCCAGGGCCTCATTGTGTGGGGGGAAAAGATATTCAGGTGGCTGCAGGGAGAGCAAGGGCAAATGAAGACCTCTGTGGACCAGGGCTTCAGCCAGGTACAAGACCTTCTAAGTTCTGAGCCCGCTCTCCAGCTAGCCTGCTTCCTTGGCAGATGAAATGTAGAATTTAGACAGATTGACTTTAATCAACGTGGAGGTGAATTAAATTGGAAGGGTTTTCAGTAGTCATTATTATCATGAATCATACCTTACCGGGTTGCATTCATTTCTAAGGCTGATTAAGTCCCTGCAGTGTGCAAGGTGCCTTTCGAGCTGACATCTAGCTTAGGCTGTTGATATTGTCTTTTTTTTTTTTTTCCTCTCAACCATAGAAGCCACAGCATACTGTTAGTTCCTAAAACCTTGGGAACTGTTGGTTTCTGAGAAATTAGCAGATTTAACAGGATGTAAAATCTAGTAACTTTTTGTCTTTACGTAATCGCTTTTGTTATTCCATTTTAATTGTTTTAATTAGGTACAGTTTTGAAGTATTTTTGTATTGATAGTTTTTAAGTGTGTCCTAACTGTAGCTTTAGCGGTCAGCAATAATAGTGCCTACTGAAAGGCATCAATTCAATGTATCTTAAAGGTCTTTGTATTCGGTACCTGTATGTGATTTTCTTTTTCTTGTCCTGGTGCTTAGTGGGTAAATCTTTGGAAATAAACCTTCATGTTTGCAGTCAGTGGAATTAATATTGAGTAGTTGTTCCTGGGGATTTCCGTGTGTTAGGCTGGCATCCTGCCGTGAAGTAGATGTCACGCCTATATTACAGATGAGGTCATGGAGGCGGGGAGACATTTAAGTAGCTTGCTTTAAAAGTAACAGAAAAGATCCACACCCAGGAAGGAGGGCTGGTGTTTCTTAGAGAGCAGATTTCCTGCCCTAGAGAGATTTCCTGCTCGAAAAAGACTTTGAAAAGCTCGAAAAATACAAATGGCAGGTACTACAAGGGCCCCTCCCTTCTCTTTCTGTCTTGAGAAATGGGACAGAATGCCTCCCCCCACCCCCACCCAACACATACTGTTTAGCCTCTGTCCTTAAAGCCTCTTCAATCATTCTGTTTTGAACCCAGGAAGAAGATGAGGTACCAGACGACGAGACCTTGAACCAGATGATTGCTCGACGGGAAGAGGAGTTTGATCTCTTTATGGTAATGTCACAGGAATCATGGGAAACCCCTGCTTCTCTCCCACCCCCACCCCCTTTGGTATCCAGTATGCCTTCAGCCTGCATCCTGGGTAGAGCCTGGGCCCTGAAGCCTGTGCATTGCTTTTGGTTCAGAGTCTGCAAGCTGGCTGGATTTAGCCTGCAGACATATTGTGTTTGGCCCACGTAGCAGTTCTTCAAATTTTCCATTTGTTGCCAACATGAAAAGAATCCTGATTTCTAGCTTCCTTTGGAAAGTGAGATGGGGGGTGGTATTGGGCCCACTGCTCTGTGTGGAAGCAGTTGACCAGAGCCAAGTTTCGGCCTCACCCTCTGCACAGGCTATGTGGTTCATAGTTCACCAGGGACCCACTACTAAGGCCAGTCCAATGTCAGACTGGACAACTGCCCGTCCTTATAGCATTCAGCTTGCAACTGTGGCCTAGCTGGCTTCCTCCTGAATAGGAGCCGGTGAAAGACAACAGCCCTTAAAATTGCTACAGGGAAAATAGAGAAACAAATAGAACCTTTGACGTGTGTGAATAGAAAGATATGACCTTGGCTCAAAGAGCAAAACCTGCTTCATGTTAGAGGGGACCTTGGTGTTTTACAATTTATTGTGGGTGGCTTTAACCTTGAAGTTCCATGGTACATAGCACCTATAAATTTTCTGAAACCCCAATTTGATTTACATGTGAGGTGTGCCACATGCCATGGGGGTTGGGGAACAAACCAGTCTGTGGGGGAGGCTGCTCAGCAGCTGCAGAATTATGGGTACTGCCTTCTTCAGGTTTTTGCACTCTGCCTTGAATGACCAAACCAGTCCTGGGCATATTGTGGTTACATAACCGATTATTGGATGAGTGGTGGTGTTGGCCATTGCAGGCTTTGTTCAGATGGCGAGATAGATCCAGATGGATGCAGTGTAAGGCTTCCTCCAATGCGTTCAGTCATTTTTGATCATCGTCTCAGGCACTGGCTGGATTGTGGAAGGAAGGGACATGTGTGCCCTGTAGCCGTGGTGTAGGAACTATGAAGAACCCAGTCACAGACACACCAGTTGAAAAGCCCTGAGGGCTTGGTTCATGCTCCCTGTGTGAGCACAGCACACAGGAGAAGAGAGGTGTATTAAAGGTAGGATCCTTGGTGCTGGGGCTATGAAGTAGAGACGTGAGACCCATTTAACTAAAAATGACGAGTCTTTAAAAGAAGCTAGGAATCTACACTGTGACGTGCAGTCTCGGCATTAAGGTTTACAACTAAGTTCAGGACTTTTTAATTAATACTATTCTATAACACTGCAGGCCAAAGAAAACACAGCTCAGTCAAATATGGCCCAGTGGGTTTGTCACCTCTGCCCTTTTAGCTTAGGAGGGTGTGAGAATGGAGCTCAAGCTGTAGGGATGCCTATGCCATTTTCCTGGGGCGTTTCATTTGCTTGTGTGGCTTTTGTCTATCTCTAAACACAGGTTGTGCCCACACGTGATGATTCGCCATGAAAGATCATTAACTCTTTCTGAGAAAAAAATGCAGGCAGCCATAGCAATAACTCTCAGCACAGGAACTGTTTCTTCCCTACCGAGGTGGAGCCCATTTTTAGAGAGACAGGACAGTAGCACGGTTCTGCTGTCACTCTCCACACTTACAGATTAAATTTTCAAACAGGGAGATTGGGGACACACATCAGACACAAATGTCTGTCTTTGAGGAACTTACTAAGATGTAGGTGACTGGGGAGCCACGAGGCAAAAGGCCTTCCTGGCAGTGACTCAACACCGGTCTAGCCTCCAATACTCCCAAATTAGATTCGGCTCAGAAGGAGGCATTCCCTGGGAGCCCTGAAAGTCTGTGTGAGGGGGGAGGTAATAAGGGGGAATAGTGCTTCTCCTTTCTTCTTTGAGGCCAGACTTTTGTAGAAACTGAAAACCTCAGATCCCCCCCCAAAAAAAGGGGGGAGATTCTGTTCAAGGGAACGAGTATGTGACCCCAAATAGGCTAATAGGCTAGTAACAGGCCAGACTGGCTAAGGAATGAATGTCTTTGTGTGGGCACCTTAACTTTGTGAGCTCTCATGCCTGTTTCTTAAGTGTTAGCGTCTATTTGGAGGAGGGGAGCTGTAAGGTTTTTGTTTGGCTTAATTTTTAAAACTTCACTCTCTGGATACCTTTGGCTGCTTCTCTGTTCATTAGCACCTCCACCAGGGGACAGGAAATAGAATTTGAATCCATGCCAGCTACTCTGATTAAAGAGTTTAGTGAGGATCAAGAATGGAATGTGAGCTGGTTAAGTCTCTGGATCTCATATATCTAAGAGACTTCATCCATTATTAAGAATTCATCCTGTGCATCGAATTAATATAGTCTTATTATTTCAATGTAGAGAGGCTGTAAACAGTTTCTTTTTTTTTTGTTTTCTTTTCTTTTTTAATTTAATTTTTTATTTATTACAATTTATTCACTTTGTATCCCAGCTGTAGCCCCCTCCCTCATCCCCTTCCAATCCTGCCCTCCCTCCCTCTTCTCTTCCCATGCCCCTCCCCCAGTCCACTGATAGTCCTTCCCTTCCATCTGACCCTAGCCTATCAGGTCTCATCAGGACTGGCTGCATTGTCTTCCTCTGTGGCCTGGTAAGGAACCCACTTGGAGACTGAGCTGCCATGAGCTACATCTGTGCAGGGGTTCTAGGTAATCTCCATGCATGGTGCTTAGAAAAGACACCTGGGCCCAGATTTTTTTGGTTCTGTTGCTCTCCTTTTGGAGCTCCTGTCCCCTACATGTCTTTGTGTTTCCCTCTTCCTTCATAAGATTCCCTGCACTGCTATGAGCCTCAGCATCTGCTTTGATACCCTGCTGAGTAGAGTCTTTCAGAGACCCTCTGTGGTAGGCTCCTGTCCTGTTCCCTGTTTTCTCCCTCTGCTGATGTCTATCCCATTTGCCTTTCTGAATAAGAATTGAGCATCTTACTCAGGGTCCTCCTTCTTGCTAAGCTTCTTTAGGTGTACAGATTTTAGTATATTTATCCCAGGTAATTCAATTAAAAAATGGGGTATAGAGCTAAACAGAGAATTCTCAACAGAGGAATATCAAATGGCAGAGAAACACTTAAAGAAATGCTCAACATCCTTAGTCATCAGGGAAATGCAAATCAAGACGACCTGATATTTTACCTTACACCCATCAGAATGGCTAAGATCAAAAATTCAAGTGACAGCACGTGCTGGAGAGAATGTGGAGAAAGGGGAACCCTCCTCCACTGCTGGTGGGAATGTAAACTTGTACAACCACTTTGGAAATCAATCTGGCGCTTTCTCAGACAATTAGGAATAGTGCTACCTCAAGATCCAGATATATCAATGCTAGGCATATATCCAAAATATGCTCTAGTACACAACAAGGACATTTGCTCAACCATGTGCGTAGCAGCTTTATTCGTAATAGCCAGAAGCTGGAAACAACCCAGATGCCCCTCAACTGAGGATTGGATACAGAAATTGTGGTGCATTTACACAACGGAAGACCACTCAGCAATAGAAAAAAAACAAGGAAATCATGAAATTTGCAGGCAAATGGTGGGAACTGGAAAAGATCATCCCAAGTAAAGTAACCCAGAAGCAGAAAGACACACATGGTATATGCTCACTTATAAGTGGATATTAGACATACAATATAGGATAAACATCCTAAAATAGTTTCTTTAAAATAATAATCTTTCTCTTAAACAGCGGTATGGCTTTCCCCTTCTAAAATCAAGGCATCAAATAATTCACCTTTGTATATTGATAACCTATGAGTTTTACCTAAAAATTTTATTTGATAGCAACATACTTAACATAAATATCTTTGGCCAGTATATAAACAGTAAGCTTTAAGAGGCTGTGTTTGCTTCAAAGGCTAAAATTGCAAATGGTAAGATTTATGTAAGGCAAATGTATCCAGGTAGTAATTAAATAAAAAAGCAGTCCTCTTATCCAACACTGGCTTAAAATGTTATATAGAGGTATTATGGGATAGAATCTCTTCAGAGAGATTCAGTCATCAAGACTTTCACCTTACTTATCACATTTAATCAAATCTACCTTTCTTTTTTTTAAAAAAAATCACATACATGGCTTATTTTCATTAAAATTAAAAAAAAATACTTATTCCAGTTGTCCTATTATTCTTTAGTTGTGAAATGATGAACTGTAGCCATCATTACAAGCTTTGGTCTAGGAATCAGGAATTGTCTAGCTAGAGCTTGAAGTGGTAACAATTTGTCACAGACTAGGTCATGGGGAGATTGTGTTCTTACTAGCCACCAGATAGCTCTGGAGATTGCCTGGTACAACCTCTGTCTAGGCTCTGCCTTAAAGAAAACACCCTCTTGTTCCTTGCCAAGCTTCCATGGGTAGATCCTGTTTCTGAGTCTAGCATGGGACAGCTGGATTAAGCCAAGGACCGCAAGCTAAGTTTAGCCCATGAGAGAGCAGGACAGCCGCATTTATCTGCCAACAGGATGCTGCCATGCCTCAAGCTTACCCTGTCCCGCAGACAGAATGATTTCCAGAAATGTTTGAAGCACAGTCTAAGGAGCATTGGTCTTTAATTTTTAAGTCACATTTGGGTTCAAGTAGCAAATATTTCTTTCACATTTTAGCAGTTTTAGCTTTTAAGGAAAAAAATCATTTTATTGAATCTGGGCTTTGATACAGTAGAACCAGAGGAAGAGGGAAAAGTAAATGACTAATGATTAATGGCTTATTTCATTGTGGGGATGGTCTGTGTATAAGTAACTAGTAGACAAGCTTTGGCTTATTCTTTTACACCTCATCAGATTGCTTGGCCAAAACGTAAAGCCATGTGTGTGACACACCGTTTAGTTTATTTAGAACCAGACAGGATTTCTAGAACAGAAAGGGAGTGGTGGAGACCCAGGCTTTTGAGGACCTCGAAGGGAAGCCATTTCCCCAGTGTCTTGGCCACTTGAGAAGATACTGGCTTTGAGGTCTGCTGCATTAAAATAATTCCCTAAGAGCCAAACTTTTAAAAAGTGAAGAATTGATTGCAGTCCTTTCTAGGTAAGAGAAGATGATGTACTTAGAAGTTGGTGCATTGGTGACAGTTGTCCAATGTGGCCATCTTTGTCCCCTCTGCCTGTAATTGTGGGTGGTCACGAATAGCTCCCCTTAAATGTTTCTCCCTGATCCACCAAAATCGCAGATCCTCTTGATAAAGGTCAACATCCTTAGTGGACTTTCTTTTTGTATGTGCGTAACGTGTTCGCTTGTTTTGGGAAAGTAACGAATTAAACAGCTGGTGCTCATACTTGAACTTTTTCACCATTTATTTATTTCGCACGTGGCACATGCGTGCCACAGCACATGTGTGGAGGTCAGAGGACAACTTGCTGGAATTGATTCTTCCCTTCCCTCCGTTAGGTCCCAGAGACTGAACTCAGGTTGTCAGGCTTGGCATTGGCAGCAAGCATCTTACTGGCCCAGGGCTCACATTTTCAAATGCATTCTTCTTTTTTGAATTTTCTCCACGTGTTACTTAAGGGGGAGTTTTGCACATGCATAGGCTAAGAAGAAGAGACTTTAAGGAGTTTTTTTTTTTTTAATGCAAAAGTAAATTCAAATGATGAGTATAAATGAAGAAAGATTCTACACAATGAGATCATTCGTGTAGACGCTGTGCTTTGAGGATGAACTAGAACAAGCCGACTAGCATTACGGGGACAGAAAGGGGTACCTTGGGAGTGGGGGGACCACGTCTGGAGAATCTGCATTCTGCCCCACAGAATCCTCTCCCCTCTGTGACACTGTTATCCCTGTCCCCAGCGCATGGACATGGACAGGCGGAGGGAGGATGCCAGGAACCCTAAGCGCAAACCTCGCTTGATGGAGGAAGATGAGCTGCCCTCCTGGATTATTAAGGATGATGCCGAAGTGGAGAGGCTCACCTGTGAAGAGGAGGAGGAGAAGATATTTGGGAGGGGTTCTCGACAGCGCCGCGACGTGGACTACAGTGACGCCCTCACTGAGAAGCAATGGCTCAGGGTAGGTGCGGCCTTTTAAACTTACTGGAGTGTTTTCGGCGACTTGGCTGGAATTCTCTGCTGTGGCAGAGTCGCTGACAGCAGGGCCTGGGCTCCTGAACACTGAAGGCAGTGGCCATTCTGTTTGCAGGCAGTGCATTGGGGAAAAAGCAGAGTGAGGCTTTTTTTTTTTTTTTTTTTTTTGTTAGAGGAGAATTGGCCATAAGAAGTAAGGATTATTAGGGCTGTGAGACACATCAATGTTTTATGGTCAATTGTCTGGCCACGCCTCACTTTCTCAAAATGGACAAGGGGGCCTTGGAGATCTTTTTAATTGCTCACTCTTATTTCATGGTCTTTAATCGTGGATTTAATTCTGCATGGCCTGCACAGAGAGTTCAGGGGGAACATTGTTTTCTAGCTGTGTGATTTCATGGCTATAGCACATTTAGATATGGAAGGTCCTTTGTGCCATTGGTTTTGATGAAGAAATTGAGACCCAGGAAGTGCATGTGACTATAGAGCTGGACAGAAATACTGAATCAGTGGCTACTGGTGTGTTTGTGTGTACAATATTGGCTTGGTGCAATGTATCTGTTTTAAACACTGATGATATCTAGGCTAGGGATAGTGATGGTTGGATGAAAAAAAATGTTATTCTAAAGTTTTTGAGGATTTTTTTTTTCCTCTTCAGAAAGTGGTAATTTCTCATTTTGACTGGGGACTAAAATCACACAGTGTTTCTTTAGGAACCCAGAAATACCAACTTGCTCATAACAGCCATGTATAGGAATGTCATGGCCAGTAGGGTTCTTTCATTCAAAGGTATAGCTGTCCTTTCAAGTCTTTTGAACAGACTTAGTACCTAACAGGCAGAACAGCCTGGTACATGCTTTCCAGACAGGGCCAGCCAGCAAGCGCTGGAAATAGTACTCACAGTTGGGTAAAAACCAAAGTAAACAGAAGCCAGTATTGGGCACCATCCATTTTCTCAACGGGAATATAATTCCCAGGCTTTGTGAGCCAAGGATTTGAAGGCCTGGGTCGTAAGAGGGTAGGTAGGGAGAGGGGGACTCGGAAGGATTTTGAGATTGGATTTCCGAGGCAGATGGTCTTGGTGTACCACTTGAGGGATGATTCTCTCAGTGTGTTGTGTAACGACAAGGATGTGACTTGAATTTTGAGAAGATGGTGTCTGTGGGATTCTGCAAAGAGAATCTAAGAAGACATCACTCATGTTTATGGTTGAACAATTGAATATAAAATATAAGTGGTGTGTGATTGTTTCCCTGCCAGACCCAGTCAAGGATTCCAATGGTCTCAGAATACAACTCTATGAATTCCACCTCTCCCCCCCCCCCTTTTTTTGACTGCTAGGTTGTAGTGGTATAATTAAGACTTGTCCTATAACGTAAGAGGGTTTTGTTTAATATTCATTTCTGAGCTTGGGAAAATTGGGTTTCCTTTCTCTTTATCTAACCAATGTATTAATCATCTGGAGTATATTACTGGAGATGAAACAAATATAATCTAGACCCCCACTTGAAAATCAACTTTTATGATATGAATAATCTCCACATGTGATGGGCAAAGTAAACCTGTTTATTGGTCAAGATTGCAGCTGAACTTATCTTGTGATTTATAATCGTAGAGAATTACTCTTAAGAGCGGCAGCATCAGTCTTGGAAGCCTTCATGTTAAGATGGCTTACCATCATTTCCTCTGTCCCTCACAGTACCCCACACATGGAAAGCAACTTTACATGTTGCTTTACATGAGTGTAAAGGTGAGTGATTGTGGCAACGAACTAAAATCTTACAAAGGTGAAAGTTTGTGGCTCCCCAGCCGTGCCTGGAGAGCATTCCTAGTGTGTACAGCAGGCCTCCATATTCTCCACCACAGGCACATTTCAAAAACAGAAAACCAGTTTGTTTTATAGAACCAGCTCCTTTTTGGAAACCGACATTTATGATTTTATCCCTAAGGTGCCCAGCTGTGTGCCCAGCCATCCGAGAGGACTGAAGCTGTTGCCACTACAGCGTTAGTGGAATGTGCCTTGTTGCCAATCTTTCTGAAAACTATTTCATTCTCTGGATGGTCAGCTTGCTGTTAAGACACCTGACCCCCTTGGAAAAAAAAAAAAATGGAGACTTGGCTGTCCATTGTTGCTGTTGTTGATCCAGAAGCAATCCTGTTTAATATATGGCCATTAAGCATTTGCTGCAACAAAATGAAACTGAAGGGGCTCCTGGGGGCCTGGGTGTGTAGACATGTTCTGTACTGCTAGGCATGTTGGTTGCTCACAGCTAGTGTGGCCCTGAGGGGGACTGGCAAGTACTACAGAATAAGATAGGCTCCAACAGGGCTGAAATCATCCTTTTTCCTGGCAGTATATAAAACCTGTATAAAACCTGCTTGGCCAAGGCCTGGAAGATGCATAGAATCCCAGAGTTGGAAGGCAGCTGAATGGAGCTGCAGCCATCCCATGCTCGGCCCACACTCTGTAGTGCCCATGCCAAGAGGCTGGCTGGCCCTCAAAGGCAGTACACTGTCTTTTTGTCTTCAGAGCCCCTGAAGTTCAAGGTCAGCCTTGATGGTTGGTTCTTCCTCCCTTTGGACAGAATTTTCTTTCCCTATAGTTCCTCCCTGGCCTTGATTCTATGCCCTGGAAAGAACAGAACAATGCTTTTTCTGTCTTCACAACACACCCCCACGGGTAAAATATTAGAGGACTCAGGTTTAGTCCAGCATGAACATCCCAGCCCTCCTCTTTTGAGCTTTTCCTCATCCTTCAAGGCTCAATTCATCAGTTGTCTTGGAAGATAAACACTAATTGCACATCCCAGTGTGCTTTCAGGTTTCTTTGTTCGCCCTTCTGTTACAGCACCATCCCGGTTTCCAGCATTCTCCATCCTTGTCCGATTTCCTGGCTGGTTGGTAAGCTGGAACTGGAGCAGTACCTTGTTAGAATGTAGGATTTCCATGTGCAGCTAGGAAATGCCACCGCTCGCCACAGTGAAACAGACTATACGATAGAGTACAGTTACGGGTTCTAATCCTTGCTATAGCAGAAGTACTTAACCATCTGTGAACTTATCCAAAACGTAAGTTGGGGTTTTTTTTTTTTTTTTCTTAGGCATGAAAGCCCATGGTGATGGTTCCTGGGCGAGAGTCCTTGTTCTCCATATCTTCAGGTAGCCAGGCTGAAGATATCAGCCTGGAGCATATGCCAGCATGGACAGCCTCTGCCCACATGTGCTGTAAGAGGGGGAAACAGCATGGTGGTGCTGGGGTGCAGGAGCCCATCTGTTTGCCTTACCTGTTCTACATTCCTCCACTTGCATCCAGCTGTGCAGGCCTCCTTCCTGTGGCCACCCCAGCTGCCTAGAGGACAGAGAATCATTTGCGGCTATGAGCCCAGGAGAGCAAGCAAAGTTTTGATGAACACCTAGCATTCTCTCTGCCTCAGCATACTCAGGATAAATGTAAATCGTACTGCTGCTTTCCTGACAAATGCAGTTTCCTCGCAAACAGGTTTTATTCTATAATTGGGATATGCTAAAAATTCCCACAGAATCCTGGAGAGAGTCTGTTTAGCTGGAGGATTTTTTTAAGCATTTTTCTTTCTTGATTCATAATGTTTTAAATGAGGAGAATCACAATTTCAAACACAGCTTGGTTTTTTAAAATAAAGTAATTTTAAGTTGGTTTAAAATCTGTTTCCATTCAAACTTCAATGCTTTTCGTAGTAGGCAGTTTCCCAGTCTCAGATTAACTTCATCTTTTGGTAGTGGTCAGTTTAATGTCCCATTACCCAGTGAGACATCCTGGAGACATCATATTGTTTTCCCAAGATGGTGTCTGGATGAAGAAGCTGTTGTTTAAGCATGACCTTGGGGGCATGCAGCTTGTTCTTCCCTCCCCATGGGTCTTTATGAGAGTTGGCAAAAGGCTGATGGTCTACCGCTGTCCTTGGAGGTCTTGATGTACACCTGCTTTCTTTTGGTGACCTTGGAGACTTTGATGATTTGCACTTCTGGTGTCTGGTCCTGGCCACCAGCTCCAGCCAGAAGCTCTTCGATGTACTTCTGTTTCATTAAGCCTCTGGTTTCCTTAATCTCAAAGCGCTCCTAGCCCTTCTGTGTCTTGGCTACTTCTTGAACACTGTGTTGGAATATGTGGGATCACTACTGGACCCCCTTCCTCAAGAGTTGCCGAGTTGCCACAGAGGGGTTGTGAAGCCTCAAGTGTCTAGGATAGGATGGTTGGAGCTTTTTAACGAAATCAGTATGGAATGTCTGACATTTACAGATTTTTGTAGAAGCTTATGACCATATGAAAGACATAGTGAGAGACTGTTCTAGAGGAAGCTTCTATGAGGCCTGAAGGTCAAGCCTCCTTAGCTTCCTGGTGAAAATAACTCTGAGCATACCTCTCCATCTCCATCACATTGAAGAATTTTGTTGTTTTCTGAAGACTTATTTCATCTATTTATGTGTTTACCTGTGATGAGTAGATGTGCACACATATGTGTGGATGTACAGCCATGTGTAAAATTTGGAGGCTAGAAAAGGGTGTCAGATCCCTTGGAACTAGAATTACATAATAAATAAGGGATGCCCACTTTGCTACACTGGTGCTAGGATATGAACTCTATGCTTCATGATTATGCAACAAGCACTCTTAGACGTTGAGCCATCTCTCCAGCCCTTACCTAAAGTTTTGACCCTGAAGGGACAATATCTCATTTCAGTCCCAGCAGCAAGTTCAGTGCTGCCACAGACCTGACAAGATCAGGGGTACAATTCCAAACAAGATTGCCCATAACTTCAGATACCGGCCACAATTTGAGAGACCCAAGGGCCCCCATGCCTTTTCCTGATTGGCTTAGAGGTTTCTGTGATCTCTTTGGTTTCAGTACTTTACTAGAGTGGCTCACAGAACTTAGGAAAATACTCCTGCAGCTCTAGTTTCATGACAATGTATGTGAGTCACGTGAGGAGAAGCGGACTTCCCCCACATCTCCTTTTAGATTAAAGGTGTCTCTATCTCCTACCACACAGGAAGTCCACTGACCTTCAGTGGTCAGGGTATTCATTAGAGCTTCATTAAGTGGACAAAATTGATGAAACCGCTGGCCAGTTGGCTAAGCTCAGTCTCCAAGCTCTTTGGCCCCTGGGGAGGTTAGTCTGGATGTTATAGTTTGAGTGTGATATATTCCTCCAAAAGCCTGTGCATTAAAGACTTGGTCCCTAGTTGGTGGATCCAGTCCATTGAGAGGTCATTGTACCATGAGGGCTTTTAATTCATCAATGTATTAATCCATTGATGGGTCCATATAATGACATTATTGGGAGCTGATGGTACATAAGGCTTGACTAGTGGGAGATGGTCAACTAAGAGTATAAAGGGTAACTTGTCCTCAATGTCTTTCTTTCTCACCTTCTGCTTCCTGGTCTCTATGAGGTAACCAACTATTCTATGCCACACCCTTCTACCAGATTACAGGCCCAAAGCAACAGCCAACTGACCATGATCTGAAATTTTTTATATTGAGGGTCAAAATAAGCCTTTCTTCCTTTAAACTGTTTATTTCTGGTTTTTGTCTCAGCACTGAGAAGACAGCAAACATATTGGATAAGGTTCCAACACTTTAGTCACATTCTTGGTCTTCTGTGCCCAACCCTAACCAAAGGTCACCAGAAGTCACTTCATGAGCATGATAAAGACTTTTTTTGTCACTTGGGAAATGCCAAAGGTGTAGACACTCCATGCTAGGAACCTAGGAGTAGACAAACAAGAATTATTTTCCAGAAGGTAGCCCTATCTTCAGGCCTGACCTCTACCTCTCTGTTTGCTTTCCTTCTGTGGAAAAGCTATCAACCTTGCCTTCCTCCCATATAGCAACTTCTTGGTCAGAGTATTCTATGCTTGGTCTCCAGTGTCATTTTCAGTAGC
This sequence comes from Psammomys obesus, assembly GCF_907164565.1. NCBI lineage: Eukaryota > Metazoa > Chordata > Mammalia > Rodentia > Muridae > Psammomys > Psammomys obesus. The sequence goes on along the minus strand of NW_026592510.1, from coordinate 10,678,524 downwards.
CCCCATCTACCCAGCCATCTCTGGATTGGGGTAGACCTTTGGAACTGAAGAAATTCTGTGCTGAAACTCTAAGGGTTTGCTTCATGATGAACATGAGGTAACCAAGAGACAACAGAGTGGAGAGGGGCTTAGTACTGTTCCAGTGAGGAGACAAGACCACTTGGAGTTAATTAGCAAAGCAGTATCTTCTGAACAAAGAAAGCAATGGCTTTTATTGGTAAAACCTATTCATATGGATAGACATCACCATATGTAGTGCACACTAGGCTTAAGGTCATTTCCATGTTCAAATAAAATATGGGTGGTGAGCACATTCTGGAGCATTCTCAGTTCAGAGCCATCACCACATGTTTAAAAGATAAGCTGATACATGCAATTGGAGGATTTAGTGTTCTAATGAGCATGATTTTCCCCCGGTCATCTGAAATAAATGACTTGATGATTTGGGCTCTCTCCTTTTAAGGTCCTCAAAGAACCTATATTAGCAACAATTTTGGCATTGATAATACGACAGAATACCAGATAGAAGCAACTTAAGGGATGAGAGTTTTATTTGGGCTCATGGTTCAGGAGGTATAGTTCATCATGCTGGAGAAAATGACAGCTGTAACATCTGGGGCTGATAGTCGGTCACATCACATGGCAAGTGGGCAGCAAAGAGCTCCAGGCAGAACAGTGACGGGATGTCCCTTGAAACTGGAGGCTCTGGCAGCCTACTTCAGCCAACCAGTCTTTATGTCTCAAAGTTTCCAAATTTCCCACCAGCTGGGGACCACAGGTCCAAACACAGGTCCCCACACAGGGGGCATTTCACATTCAGGCAATGTCAGAGTGTTAGCTGAAGTAAAAAAGAAATCTTCCTTTGAAGGCATGTCTTTTAAAAGGCCAGGAGCTTGCATATCTCTCTCTCCCTCCCTCCCTCTATTCCTTCTTCCTTTCCTCTTTTCCTCCCTCTCTCCTTTCTTCCTTCCTCCCCCCCCCCTCCTGGAAATGCTTGGTTAACATTGCAGTCTACTGATGGGCTCATACTGCTGGTTTGGAAAGCAAACACATTCTTTGTCTCTATGCACTGACCTTATCCTTATCTTCATTAAGACAGTGGCTCTCATTCTTGCAGCGAGATTGGCCCATCCAGAAGGTGTAGAAAGGCATATTCATGTGACCTAACAATGTTCTAACAGTATTTGGTAGCTTCTTCAGGGTGTGTACCCAATGTGTTGACAGTGTTGTATTAGCCACTAAACTTGTATGTATCTGTTTGTCTCATGATATGGTTGGTGTCTTGCCAACTTCTTGAAAACAATACTATATCGTGTGTATGAGAGCAGGCATTCCATCTACTGTGTCTGGCTAGAGAGTTGTGATGAGGCTGTGGGTAGGCCAGGGCTTCTCATTTGACTTCAGCCCCTGTGTATTCCACGTGAGATGTTTCCTAGCATTGAAATGCTGGTGTTGCTCTTGAGAACAGGGACTGTGTCAAATTGAGGTTACTTAGAGCTGGAGGGTAAGCCGAATGGTGAGGCCTGGAAGGCTTAGCTCTGCAATTCCTGCTCCTTTGGTCTCTCTGCCATCTTCAGAATGCTTCCCCTCCTTAAAGCACTTTGTGATAACCTGGAATTTGTTTAATTGCTGAGCTGAGTGATTTTTTTTTTTTTTTTTTTTTTTTTTGCCCCACAGCATTTGGAGATAATTGGAGCGCCATGTAGATTATGTGCTCTGTATAATATGTAATTACAGCTGGGTGGAGAAAACGAGTTTTGGAGAGCAAGTGTTTGTGGATCCTGATGTCTTGGAAATATGGTTTTGAAAAGCCCCACTTAACTTGTTTAGCATCCCTGTGCGCTTCCTTGGGGAATCACCTGTCCTCTGTGGGGTCTTTACACTGTGTGGATGAAGGTGTCTACACAGGCTCCTGGTGTTGAGGGAAAACCCTTTTGTTTTGTAATGATGCCCTGTATAGTTGGACCTCAATAAGTATTTTGTGATGTGTGATGGTGATGAGGCCAGTTGGTAACACAGGTATTGTCAGAAGCCATAAGGTTTTAAAAGGAGCCTCCCAGGAGAAAAGACAGAGCACCCATGTCTTTCCCCTTTTCTCAATAAACCTGCTACCAGGTGAGATGAATTTCTCATGATCATACCTGAATGGGGTCCCCATGATAACATCTGCTTCCACGATGAAGACTTTGAGAGTTTTCTTTTCCCAAAGCCTGATATAAATTAAAGAATGTGAAGGACTCTTCAGGTAGACAACAGTGGGGCGTAATCAGTAAATCAGAAGTAAACCTCTCCGAGGAATTTACTTTGGCATTTTAAAAGTGGTGTGATGCTGGCATGCACATACAGACAGGGCAGATCCCTGTGCCTGGCAGCCATAGGTGCCAAATGTAGAGTATAGAAGGCAGATGGGTCCCTGAAGATTTTAATCATAAAGCACCAGAAAAAAAAATACATACCCAAGAAAAAGGTAAGAGGTTGAAGTTTCAAATAATGTGTTTAGAATTCTTCTGGAAAACAGCAGAAATCATCAAATCTCACATGTCTGAAGAGGTAGTCTGTGGACTCTTCTCTCTGGAAGTATTTGAAACATGGTAACATCTCTGTTTGGGTTGGGTGAAGTATGATCCACCCCAAATCAGAGACAGGCTGGAATCTCTTAGCTCTATTTTGGCTGAGTACATCTGTGATTCTGGGAAATGCAATTTTCTCTAAAAATATTTTATGCCAGTAGAATTTCTAGGGTACTGTATTTAAAGTATAACATATATAATACTTTTTATATTTCCCAACTTTTGTTTTTTACTTTAAATAATCTCCTTTATTTTGTTCTAAGATTACAAGACTTAAAAGAATTGATCTTTTACCTTTTTTAATGACATTTATGTTTTTAAATTAGGTCATTCGGTTTACTGGGGCAGAATTTTCGAGCAAGCTGCATTTCCGTTTTTATACACAAGGGAGAGCTAAGGCCCTAGAAAATAGATTTAGTTTTCAGCACACTCCATCATAGCATGGAAGGACTGAGTTAATTAATGGCGCTAAGAGTTGTGAATTGTTCGGGGGAAATATTTGACAGTAGTAAAGGCATTTTAATAACTTCCAACAGCTTTTATTTTATATCCCTTTATATCCCCTGGCCAGACTGCTCCAACAGCTCTTTGACTCCAGTATGTTCCCTTTTGTTAGAATTCAGCAGGGTAAATTCAGCAGAAGGAATAGTCCTCAGAGGGCCAGATAAAGTAAACAGTAAAGGTTGGGAGGCAGGCAGAGACTTGTGAGTGATTGATTTTTTTTTTTAACCTTAATACCTAGAATTTCTGGTCTTGAATTTTATTGTTAGAAGTCAGGATTTAGCTCCCAAATTGAACTCAGTCATCAAAAATAACTGTTGAAAATCGCCCTGGCCTTACATATGATACAAAGGAGATCCAGTAAGTTCATTTCTTCAGATAGAGGAAAATAAAATTCATTTATTCCTGTAGAGAAAGAAAAACAATTGGAAATATGTCTGGGTTTTTGTTTGTTTGTTTTTTTGTTTTTTTGTTTTTGTTTTTCAAATCAAGATTTGGTGTTTATTCCTGTGTTTTTATTCATTTTTTTTTTAAAGATAAATAAGGAGAGATGACTGCAGCCTTCATCTTAGACTCAGGCAGATGTTGAGTCGGTCTATGTAATACGCTAAAAACCCTGACTTAAAGCAAACCAACAAACAAATCTAAACAGCCAACTAAATAGCCTCCATCTTCGATAATGGTTGGGGGGCCAAGCATCGTTTACGGAGAATAAATCCGGACAGGATGGCTCCCTTTTCCCTGGGTAGGATTACAAAACCACAACCTGAAGCTACTTTCTCCGGGGAGCAAAGACAGCAGTGGAGAATGTAAGCCTTGGGGTCACCCAGAGGGTCAGTTCTGCCTCATGACCTCAGTACCCTTTGACCCTTAGTTGTTTTTATTTTGTTTGTTTGTTTTTTGATTGTTTTTGTTTTTGTTTTTTGGGGTTTGTTTTATTTTGTTTTGTTTTAATAATATGGTTCATAAGACCTGGTGTGGTGGTGCACGCCTGAAATCCCAGTGCTCAGTGAGGTAGAAGCAGGTGGATCTCTGTGAGTTTGAGGCTAGTCTGGTTTACACAGTGGATCCAGGACAGCCAAGACTACACAGAGAAACCCTGTCTTGAAAAACCAACCAAACAAACAAATAAAAATGGTCCATAAGGAGGTATTCTGTGTTTGAATGTATGTTACACAGAACCAGGATCCTGAAATGGGGGAACTGACTTTTAAGAAATACTCAGCTGTTTCAGAGAAAACCCTAATGGGTAATTGGAGAAGAAGAAAACAATTCTGTTGTATGTCCTGAGGACAAGGTGTGGGTGACAGGAGAAAGGTTAGAGTTGAAAGACTCCTCCTCAGTGGCAGGGTTAAATAGGAGGGTGTATCTGCTTGCTGAAGATGACATGGCATCTGGCCACAGGCTTGTCACCCTCCAGCCAGCCAACCTGTACTCACCCAGCAGTTAACTGGCCCCATCCAGTTTTCTTTCATCTGCTTGCCAACCTATACTCCCTCAGCCAATGATGACCTTGACTTCAGTTTTCTGCTTAGCCCATGTTTACAGAAGAAAGTGACAGCTAGCCACTATGGCCTGTGGGCTCTGGCCTGCTCCTACCTAAGTGGTCTTTGACAGGCCTTTCTCCAGCATGAGGAGGGCAAGAAAGAGTCAGCTTCCTGCAGGAAGGGAAGGCAGAAGAACCGGGACCTGCCTGTTTTGCAGCCAGTTCTAAGACTTGCAGCTCGCAGAACTGGGAACAGTACATGTATGGCGTGCCTAAGCTTTTATTTGGGGGATCTCCAAAAGAAAGCAGGACCAGCATTGAGAAGGCGGCTGGCTATAGGCACTACCTTACGATTGTGGGAGCTGATATACCTGTGAGGTGGCGACTGTCCGCTAGGGCACGGGGAAGCCAGCAGTGTGACTTTAGTTCAGAACTGACACTGCCGGCACAAGGGTGTAGGAACATTGCTGGCATAAGTCCTGGACCCCAGAGGCCTGAGAATCATGAATCCACTACCTAGTATCCAGGGGCTGAAGACAAATCGCATGGCTGGAAAAGGAGACTCCCCTTTCCTTTAGCTTCTTTTTCTAGCCTGGCCCTCGGTAGGTTGGGCAGACGAAGTTACATTGGTGGTCTTACTGCTTGAAAAGCTTGTTCCTTACCTCAGAAACACACCCACGAACATGTTCCTGAATAGCCTATTCCCAGTCACATGAACATCCCTTGGTGCTGTCAAGTTGACATACCATCACATTAGTATGACCCCCGTGCCCCACCTCTCCCTCAGGCTTCCCCAGAGGTGGGTCATTCGCAGCTTTGATTTGAAGAGCCCTTCCATTCACTGTCTAAAGGAAACCTCCAAAGTCACAGGATGCTGAGTTTGCTTTACCGTTTGTTGTGATTTTTAATAATGATTCCCCTCCTGCTCTGTCACCCATGAGTACATGAACAGGAAGTACATAAAAGCAGATTTCAACTCAGTGATCATGTACTGAAGACTGATTACGCTTCGTAGATGGATTCGGATGTGGGGAGTGTGTTGTTACTCCACAGCCACAGCTGGCCAAATTTGTTAATGCAATTAAGAGGCAGACTCGAGAGGCACTCTTGTCAATGATATTGCACAGTTAGCCACCTGCGAGGGCTGGTAAAGAGTGGATCTCCAAGCATGGAACAAGCGAGAATTAGCAGAGATGAAACGATACTGTGGTAAAGTTTGTAACTGTTCAGGAAATGAGCAGGCTTTTAGCAACATGTATTCTGCATAATGCTGCCATGTTAGTGTCACCCCTATGGGGATGGTCCATAAGTGTTTCTGCCTTCAGACTGGCAGGGGAGGGAAGGGCTGCCTGTCTCTTGTGTCTGGGTTTGTCTTCCTGCTGCTGTTGGGAGACTCCATCCTTTCCAACAGCAACAGCTGGCCATGTATGTTGCCTGTCAGGCCTTGAGGTGAAGGAGAAATACAGCCTACACATTCACTGACAAAAGAGACAGGAGCTTGAGGATTGGAGCATTTGACATGTTCAGATTCCTGGCCCTTTAGAGAGTGACTCTGCCTTTGTTCAAACTGCCCGGAGGATTCAGAAACCTTTTATGTGCTCTGTTCACCCTGCCTGCATCCCCCAGCCCAGCCCACTATTGCTGGCCATTGGGGAGCGAACCCAAATACCTGTATATTATCTGTAAGGTCTTGGCCTTCTGATCCCTTGCTCTTAAGCAGCTGGCCCACAGGACTGTCCTTCTCATCCTTCACACCTTCCACCCTAGGTCTTTTCTCCTCATTCAGATGAGCTTCTTAGAGACCCTTCCTGGCCGCCCTTGCTTGTTACTGTCATGTAAAGTATATTGTTTTTAATGGCAGTGCCACTGCCTAACGGATACCTTACTGTTCTCTCCCGTCAGTCCGGAGCTCCAGTGACAGCCGGAGCCTTGCCTGGCATAACAGGTGATTACACCAGGTGGTGGAGTACCACCACGATCATAGCAAGCATGCAATAAGCGTGTGTACAAGAGGACATGGTGCAGGCAGCAGGGAGAGCTGGGAGAGAAGGCTTGGCCACAGCCCTTAACTAACTTATAAAAATGCTTTCACTTTTTTATAGCAGGAAATGGCACAAATACAGTTCAGAGAAGATGCACTTATGATTCACAAGAGCATCAGACAATAACTGCAATATCCATCGGTAGGAGTCTCTACATACATTATTTTTACATTCCTGTCCTTTTGGCAAAGCCGGGAGAATGGTGTGTCTGCTTTCCACTAATGCAAGGCAAGGCAGACACTACTGGCATCTCCCAAGTGCGAGTCTAGTGACCCGTGCCTTCATAAAGATTTGCTACCCAAAAGAATTCTTTGACACACAAGTGCCCTTGTGCTTTTCAAAAAATGTGAGGGCATACATGAAGGAAGGGGGAGGGAGGGTAGGTCGGGAGGGGAGGAGGGAGGAGCTTATGGGGGGATACAAAGTGAATAAAGTGTAATTAATAAAAGTTGAAAAAAGTATGTATTGCATATAAAATGAAGAATTGTATATTAAATAAACTTTAATAAAGTATACAATTAAAAAGAACACACATACACACACAAAGGACTAAATTAAGCAAGTGCTCCTGTTTTTCTTTTGTGCAAGTGTCATATATGAGTATGTAGGTTTTAAGGTAACACTATGAAGCTTTCTATATGGCTTCCTCCTCCTTTTCCATCAGACAAAGACTTGTCAGAGTCGAGGAAATCCGTGGATGGGACCATGACATTTTTCTTTGAGCAAAGCTTGAGTCTTACCCACTGTACCTGCTGAAATGTAATATTAAAGGTCACTGTGCACAGAGCCCATCACAGGAATCACATTCCTAACAGGTGTGATACTGGTTTTGTTTTTTTAAGATTATTTGCACTTGAACCTTGTAGACTCTCCTTACAAAGGCTTTTCAAAGCTGAGCCTTGAGGAGACTCATCTTGGCACTTACCGTATTCTGCGGAGGCTCCTGATGGCACAGTGGGAGAATCTGGGTCAGGCAGCTAGATATGGGTTCCAGACACAGATCGCCATGTGACAGACAAATCTCTTCACCTCCTGGTGACTCAGTTTCCCTGTCTGTACCTTGGAGTCATGAAGTGGGTGTCGGGGTAGAAAGAGCCCCTCCCTCCTGCCTTATGGTTTTTCAGCATTGCCTTTGGTGACCACAGGAGGTATGAGTCAGGCTTGTCCTAGGCCATGTCCAACTCGGTGGCACCCAGTTCTCAGGGACTAAGACTTGGAGCTTTCTTTGTTGTTCTTCCTGACCATGTAGAGTTGACAAGGGTGCTCTGTTGTGACTGTGGACTTAGTAACCGATCCCCTGTGTAGATTTCAGGGACATCCTGGTTGTGATATGTATGGCATTTACAGAGGTAAGGCCAGGCTTGCGTTGTGATTGGCCATGGTGGGTACGGTGCCAGCATGGACAACAGGAAAGGGGGCTGCTGCTGCCACTGGGGCCACTCCTTACAGGGATCTGGAACTTTGTTGGTCCCACACAGACCCAGAACTGGGATTGTCTAGCACCCTGTTGTCAAGAATCAGCCCACCAAGCCCCCTTTAGAATCCCTTGCTCACTACTGTCCAGTAGAGTGTATACCAGATGTTAGACAGATCTACTTGTAATCATAAAAACATCAAATTGTTCTCCAAATTACCAAAATCAAATACATTTGCAGTTACCTTAAAAAAAAAAAAAAAAAAAAAGGAAAAAGAAAGGAAACAAAAAAACAATACTTTAGTGTTATGGTATAGACAGCCATGACATTTACAGATTTCACATCCCCAGAATCAACCAATCACAAAATCAGAATGCTTTAAAACATGTATCTGTACTGAACATATACTAAACATAGATCTGTGTCATTTTTTCCCTAAATAATGTGGGATAGCAATCATTTACATAGCATTTGCGTCATATTAGGGAACACAAGTGAGTAAGTGGTGTAGGCTCTGAGAGGGTATGCCTAGGTCATGTCTGAATACTCTGCTGTTTGATGTAAGAGACTTGAGCAAGGCCCCATCTTGTAAAACAAAACAAAACAAAACAAAAAGGAAAGGAAAGTACAAAAGACTGGAAGAAAGAGAATGGGATGATCTAGAATCTCACTGACCTTTGTGTGTACATTGGAGAAAGAGCCAAGGGAAAATCCTATTAAAAGGCCATTTGCTTGGCATTGCGTTCAGTGTTGTTATCAACCTCTTGTGAGCTTTTCCACTTGGCAATTGCCCCAGCCTGCTCCACCTGAGATGCCCATCAAGCCTTGGCCTGTTGGTGGCATTTACCTGTAGAAAGCCTGTTTTAAAGGCACTCGGTGCCAGCAGACTGCCTTCTGTATTTAAGGCCATTGAAGGATGGGTAACAGCATGCCCTCTCACACTGGAAAATGCCTTTCTTCCTGCCCCTGAGCAGGACTTTGGTGTCTCATGGGGTGTCTGTCCCCCTTTCACAATGCCTTTTGCCTCTCTTATGTTATACAGTTGGTGATTTTGTTTTTAATTGTTAGAGAATGGGCAAAACATATCCTCTCCTTCCCAGGAATAATTTTTTAACCAGAATTTATTCCCATAGGACTTTCAGCTTTCATTGTTATTGTTTTGTTTGTTTGTGAGGCAGAGTCTATGTAGCCCTGGCTATACAGAGGTTCCCTATGTAGACAAGGCTGGCCTCGAACTCACAGAGATCTACCTGCTTCTGCCTCCAGAGTACTGGAATCAAAGGTGTGTGCTGCCATGCCCAGCAACATTTTTTTT